>NC_087216.1:16308828-16316328 GCF_015104395.2 Macrobrachium nipponense | reverse complement strand
GGATCCGGACATGATTTCATCTACAGATAAATTCAAACGATATTTACTGAATGAATCATTTAAGAATCAGGCGTCTTCTTTGGTAAATGGAACGTAGATTAAAATTAAACCTTCCAAGGATTAATGATTCTACTAACTCTTAATTATCACGGACTGAGAATATCACGCGAATGTCACTTCCGCATTTGCATTCATTATTTTATTCCTTGATGCTGTTTCTTTTAATCGTATGATATGCATATGATAATGAACGGAAACAACTCATAATTCAGTCAGCATGAATCTCTGCCGAAATAATTTAATCTTTTTCCAGCTATCTGAATGTTATAATGAACGGAGACATCTAACAATTCAGTCAGCATCAATCTCTGCCGAAATTATTACATTTTTTCCAGCTATCAACCAGGCTTGCCCTCTTCCTCCTCCTCCTCCTCCTCCTCCTCCTCCTGCATGTATTCGACCCGCCAGCAAATGTGAGATTATCGTACCTCGACGCCCCTCGCAACTAAAGTATAGTTTCGTACAAGCAGCGAATTGATTATCGTGGTTTCGATCTGGGCGGGTTGCCACGTCAGCCATTAGTATTGGTTCTCAGCTGGAAAAACACCGAGGTTCGTCATACAAGATTATAAGGTATCAATGAGGAGTTACTCGTCATGTTTCTAGGATTTCTCTCTCTCTTTCTTTCTTTAAGACTTGCTGGTCGTTTTTTACAGGCGGTAAGTGGAAGCTATTTATCGGTAAATTCTTTCCAGCATTCAAGCTTAACTCCCTTGCAATTCGAAAGCCACGAGAGAGAGAGAGAGAGAGAGAGAGCGTCCTTCTACGAAGTGAAAAGTGCCATGACTATTATCCTCTCGGATTTATGTAGATTCCTCGAGTCGGTAATTACAAACATTTTCGAAGAACGCACCTACGTTGAAAAAAACAGACCTTACATTTGGTTTTTGCTGGTAAACATTTTTATAAAAAATTAATTTTTGGTAATATATATATTCTTTGTGTTAGTGTTTCTTTAAGAGGAAAGGGTTTCTTTGTGTGCCGTCAGAAGTAAATTGTAACAATCTGTTTGATTGTTCACCGTTATTACAACTGCTCAGGTGGATAACCTATTTTGCTATCAGGATCACAAGCAGACATCGTTGTGAACGAACGTTTCCTACTTGTGTTATTACAGCTTGTTTAAATACCCAGATTTGTTGCTTAATTAGTCAGTGTATTTAGAAATTAAACAATTATAATATAATGTTTTAATAATTGACTGTAATCATGACAAGGAATGTGGAAAAATCATTTTCAATTATTAAACTAAAGCCAACTTGGACAGGTTTCACATAAGAGAATATAGTAAGCGCTGCCGAAAACTTTGAGAAATAAGGAGAGTTTAGATAAGATTGAAGCACCTTGGTACGTTCAGACTGACCAGCTAAAAAACTAATGAAGAATATGTTACATTTACTTGTAAAATTTGCCACTCGTCCTCAATATAGAATCTCTCGAGGTTGGTCTGGGTAGATGCGTCTCAGATAAAGCAAGACCTTCTTCACTTGAGCTCCTCAGAAAAAAACATTTTTGGCCAGTAGTCTCACCCTTTCTGAATGACTGAAATCCAGATTACGAACCTTCACAAGAGATAGGACCTTAGCAATTCATAGCAAGACCCTAAGGGCAAATCCTGAAAGTCTGACCTACTTCTATCAGTAACTGAACTCTTGAGACGTTGTTATCCAATGGTAAGCCCAGGGTGGCTGGCGGGAGTTTTGGGGGGTATTGTGTCCCCAAATCTTTGGCAGCCTCGAAACAGACTATGACAGTCATGACAGTAGGTATATGTAAAGAACTCCATACTGACATTTTAGTCACACAAAAAATGTGCAGTACATGTCCTGCATTAAAACCACTTGATAAGTTACTGACAAGCATTACGAAAAATGAATATTTATGAAGTTTATGAACGTTAAATCAACGCCCCTCCCCCCACCATACCCTACTCTAACGCCCTCCCCCCTACCACCACAACCTCGACCCAGTAACGCCCCACCCCCTCCACTGAAAGCATGGCTATTCCCATTTTTACCATGTCAACTAATGAGTATCTTCTGCATGAGACCACCCTAATCTAACAAAAATCATCTTCCTGGGGAGTATCCAAATTCAATCTTTTTTAGAATACAGTAGACAATTATGCGCATAAGTAATTTGTTCCCATCATCTTCAATTCATTCTTTAACTTGGCCTAATTCTGCCTTGCTGGAATTTGAGTGTCTGTGTCGCTTTGTACTGCAGATCGGTAGTATGGAAACGTTGTGAAAAGATCAGACACCACGAACCGTAATAGCAAGAAAAATATGTTTATCTCGTGATACTGAGGAACGAATATAATTAGCACGACGATGTTCGTTTCAGAAAATGTAAAATGTCTGCGAATGTCATAATTAATACTGGCAAATCAAAAAAAAAAATGTCAGTTTTGACATTTGCATGTGACGTGGGTTTAGGAATGTATGATTTTGACTTTTAAAGCTGACAGGTTTTGGAATATTTGAGTGGTGCTGTAATGTCCAGGGAGAAATGGTAATATTCAGTCACCTTTTATCATATTCACTGGCATCAAATGGAGACTGAATTTGAGCTTAAAACTAAGTTTTAATGATCGTCACCATTATTATGCGCTGGAGAGGTTTTCTGTTGGGGCAAAGTTTATATGGTGGAGAGCGTCCATTGCTGGCGATGTTATTTCATCGTTTAGTATAATACTGAACGATAGCTCTCAGGTTATGGAGGCCTACGTTTGATATACCATATGGCCATCGTATGCATTATTGAAAGCCTTGCATTTCCACTTCCACTTTCTCCTCGGGTGGTACTTCACTGTTGCTATAATACAAAGGAACGATATCGGGTCAGGTTTACATAAATGCTACTCAGCATTCTTTCTTCTGCAGAGGTCGCGGGGAGTGACGGAGTGACTCCGCTCCCAGTCATGAGTGTGCAAGCTTTTTCCTCATAGCGACTCCATTTTTGTCTTGAGGCACTACTCATACTCTTCGTCAGTCATGAAAGTCGTTTCTGGCTCCGAGTTGACGGACGTTTTAAATCCAGCATCGCCCAATTCCATAAGCTACAATAGTGAAGGTTCGCTTGACGTAAATCTATCCTCGGTGCGTTCATCTTTGTCAGTCAGTTATTTTCCCTCTATTCGTTAGTTGTTGTATACATTAACTTATTTTCCCTCTGTTCGTTGGTTGTTGTTGTATACATTAACTTATTTTCCCTCTATTCGTTGCTTGTTGTATACATTAACTTATTTTCCCTCTATTCGTTGCTTGTTGTATACATTAACTTATTTTCCCTCAATTCGTTGCTTGTTGTATACATTAACTTATTTTCCCTCTATTTCGTTGCTTGTTGTATACATTGGTGCGTAACTGGAATCTTCATCCTTATCTTAACAAAAAGTAACTCTTGTGAACACACGACGTAATGGTGAAAATTGCCAGCCAATTATTAAATTTGCATACAAGGTCCTGTAGGTCGTCATGTTTTTTAGGCCCGGTAGGACGTGCTTTTTTTTTTTAGGTCCTGTAGGTCATGCTGTTTATTTAGGCCCTGTAGGTCGTGCTGTTTTGTTATGCCCTGTAGGTCGTGTTCTTTCTTTAGGCCCTGTAGAACGTGCTTTTTTTTGGTGCTGGTTCTTTAGGTCCTGTAGGCCGTGCTATTTCTTTAGGTCCTGTAGGTCATGCTGTTTCTTTAGGTCCTGTAGGTCATGCTGTTTCTTGAGGTCCTGTAGGTCGTGCTGTTTCTTAAGGTCCTTTAGTCCGTGCTGTTTCTGTAGGTCCTGTAGGTCGTGCTTTTTCTGGTGTTGACGAAAGCAAAACTAGAACACAATATGCGCTGTTAGTCATCAAAGTAAATCATGGGATTCATAACCAATGAGTTTATGCGAACTACCTTAATTTGAGTGTACCTGGCAAGCATAAGGGGCTAGGTCCCCCGGAGGTGAACTTAATCAACAGGTGGGTGCGATAGCAATGAATTCTCCTTTGAATTCACCCTAAACCGTCTTATATACTGATTATTTGCTTATTAGCGTCAGAACGAGGAGTTTCCAAACACGTTCACCTAATTCTGTTAAATGGCATCACATCTCTCATGGTCATGCATATGACCACTTGTAAAGAGATAAGTCTTGTGGTCAATCACTGTTCGTACCAAATGACACACTGACAGAAGTCCACTTCTGAATTTAGATGGTTTCACAGATACAAATACAATGTACAGGTGTAATAGAGTGCAAAATTCAGTTAAAACCAAAAAGAAAGACTGAACAGCAGCGTTCATGATGATAATAATAATAATAATAATAATAATAATAATAATAATAATAATAATAGGCACGATCCCAGGATCCCTGAAAAGGAATCTGGAAAAGCTAGAGGCTGAAGTAGCTCCAGGACTCATGCAAAAGTGTACTCCTAGAAACAGCACACACAGTAAGATAAGTGATGGACTCCTAAGTACCACCCAGTCTAATTGGAGGACTGTGATAGACAAAAAAAAAAAAATAAATAATAATAATAATAGTAATAATAATAATAATGTCGTGAACTATAATAGTAATGATAGAACAGAAAATAATAATAATAGTATTACAAATTAGTATTAATATTAGTATCCTTATTATCATGGCGGTAGTGAAACTCACAAAGGAAATAATATGGGACGAAACCTAAAATACTAATAAGAGAAACAAAATTCAGGAGTAAACACAACTAAGCAATGGAGACAAATGAAGATTAGGACATTGTTATTATAACAATTAAGATCGAAGGATATTAAAGAAAATAATTATAATACAGGTAATGGCAAATAAGCGAAACAAAAAACACACTTCAGGTCATCCATAATAAAAAAAAAACGAATTAAAACACCAATGAGCCCCATCATGACGACAGAGGAGTTTTCAATGCATCGGTTGCTGTTACTTCTTAGTCCGGTGATTAAACTTGGACATGGTTGTCTCCGGGAAGTGATTATCCGATTATCTTGGCGGATTTCTGTAAACAACAATCACAGACATAACGTTGGTCTTTAGCTCTTGGGACAGAGACGTCTCTGTGTCTGCAGTGTGCCTCAGAAATGTTATGAAGACGAGGTATACATAGTTCACCCAGAAGTAGCCTCGTTATGAAGACGAGAATAATATTGCCTGCACAAGGACAGACGGGTATGCGTAGTTCATCCAGAAGTAGCCTCTTTCTTAAGACGATATAGCACTTCGGTTTCCCAGTGACACAGAGTAAATCTTGCAGTCGTGTTGCAAATCACAGCATTTACATCGTCTGTGTTCGACAGCAATTTGCTCTTTTATGGAGCTTTCACACTGCAGTAATACATATAATAAACACATAAAAAATCTATCTCCCACATTATCACAAACAGGTTGACAAAAGTCAAAGACTTATTGGTAGCCCTAAAGAGCGCCTCATAAGGTTACACAGAACTGGACAAAGATTCGCTCTCCACTCACAGTGGATGACTTGTTTCAACTTGTTTGAGATATGTATACGAGAAGTGTCCAACGCGTTTTTGACGATGTTTTACTGCAGTGCGGACGCACCTTGAGATACTTTGCGATAACGCGCCCAAGATATCAATTATTTGCCGTAGACTTTGGCGCTGATGGAGAAATTAGAACCAATTATCATTCAGGGTTATGTGACAAGACGTTATACAACATTTGGCAGAATTACTGCGTGAAGAAACGCATTTTTATCTATTTATAAACATTATTAATTCATTTTTTCTTTTGTTAATGAACGAGAGCTCTTCTTTCTGCATGTTCTTTCACCTCCTCTTACTTATTCCTCATGAACACCATATTCTTTGGAGGCTTGAATTTCAAGTCAGTGGCCCCTTTGGTGGGCTTGTTCCGTATGAATAGGGTTCATCTTGTGAATAATAATAATAATAATAATAATAATAATAATGATAATAATAATAATAATAATAATATATGAAGGTAGGAGACCCTCTCTCAAACATGTTTTGTTAAAAAGGATGGCAGCATCAGTGGAATTGATTATATATATATATGGTCTTTTCAATTCTTCTTATTATTTTCTTCTGATCAGGGCTGCTATAATAATAATAATAATAATAATAATAATAATAATAATAATAATAATATAATAATAATAATAATAATAATAATAAGTGTCACAGAGGTCCAGATAGTATACTCTGACAAATGCTTTTAACACATAAAACACAAGAATACAGATGACTGATAATTCAGAAGCTCTTTCAGGGTACAGATGCAGATGTCAGTTGAGTGGGTTAACTTGGAAATCAAACGAACTGGTTGCAATTGCGTAGATATTTGATGCAGCTGCAGAGGTTGCTATCGGATGAGGACTACTACCAAATTCAGCTGTATCTCAAGTTTGTTTTTGATTAATAGTATTGACATCTTTACGATTACAAAAGCTGTTTTTAGTTTTTAGTCTCGCGCCTTATGTCTACGAGAAAGCTATTAGTACGTGCGTTTTTATTGAAGGAAAATATTTTACGTTTTTTTCAGAAAGAAAATTATTTTAGTCGATTGTCTTCATATTGATATATATATATATATATATATATATATATATATATATATATATATATTTGTACACGTTATTGGGTCACAAATGCATATACATATATATATATATATATATATATATATATATATATATATATAATTTTTTCCTCGCAGTGAAAGGCCTCTTATAATGCCTCGTGTGTTTCATGGGCCGCGGCTCATGCAGCATTATACGCTGTACAGAAAACTCTATTTCGACGCATTTTTAACTAGTTTAGTCGTCTAGGAAATATACAAGTCGAAATCTCACCTCTCAGGGTCTTGAGTCTCCTGTAGGCGTCCTCACTCGTCACCACCTGGATGTCAAGGGCTCCCTTGTAGTTCTCGACCTTGGGCGGCGGCGTCGCCGGAGTCGTCGTAGTGGTCGTCGTTCTGGTCGTGGTGGTGGTGGTCGTCGTCGTACCGGCCGTGGTGGCAGTCGTCGACCCGGTCTCATCGGCGGCCTCTGTGCCCGTCGAATCGGACGCCTTCGTGGGCTGGGCAACGTGGTTGAGCCTCTGCTCCTCCCTCATGAAGGCGGCGATCTCGTCCGGGTGGCGGGGGATGAGGTCCTCGCACGACATCTTGCTGTACCGGAAGGTCTGCCCCGTCACCTCAAGGGCAGACAGCTGGAAGACCGACGAGGCGAGGAAGGCGAGCGCCAGCGACCCGGAACGGACCATTTCGATCAAAGATTTTTTTAAAAACTAAAATCTTTCTTCTTTGCAGACCTTAATTCTGGCGAAATCCTGGTTAGGTTCGTTTTAGCGATGCGGTCAGCAATGCCACATTGTTTTTGAAGGCCGGTTAATGAGAGGGGTGAGGGTGGGGGGCGGTGAATATTCGGTAGATTTAACTTTTCATAAACAGTTGACAGA
>NC_087216.1:16268023-16308328 GCF_015104395.2 Macrobrachium nipponense | reverse complement strand
CAGTTGACAGAGAAACTGGCAACGTCACCTAAAATCTGCGCTTATCCGCAGGCCACCGAAAACAATCTTGTGGATCGCGAATTCGATGTTTTTATGAGATTCAGAAGATTTAAAAAGGTCTGATTACGCCTCGTTGAGGTAACCTAAGCTACTGTTGATATCTACGTGTATATATGTATTAATAGTCTTTTGCAGATGCTTTTGAGAAACCAGCCCTATTCTGTAGACTTGTATCTCGTCTCCCGATTGGCGGGTGTAACTTGGCGGCGTTCGTTACCTCGGGATAAACTGGGAGAGTGACACTACCGATTCTCTCGCAATCCGGTCCCGGAATGACTTACTACTCTTCTCCTCCGATAGCCTATCGTGAATCGATGCTGCTCCTTGACTTAATGATGAGTTACATGCGCTGGACTCGTTCCCTCTTTTCCTGATATTACTCCTGCTGCTACTACTAATACTCTCTCTCTCTCTTCTCTCTCTCTCTCTCTGCTCTCTTTTTCTCCTCTCTCTCTCTCAGACAGCATCCTGTGAAATTCCTCGTAACGACAGCGTAGTCCCGTGCTTAGTCCACTTCCCTGAGGAGTATACATTTAGCCCTACCTAGAAATTTAGGTAGAAAAACAAGATTCCTTTCTCATTCAGCTCGCATTTATCTCTATTTCATTTTTTTTTCTTTACGATTTATTGATTTCCTCTCTTAAGAATAAAGGTGACTATGGAAGACGCATCGTACTTCTCGCTAATTCCATTCGATTTTGCCAAAATCATGTTATTTTTTTCTTGTCTTGGCTTGCCTGCAGCTACCTCCATAAAGAAAACAAATAGTACAACTGTCAAAAAGGTGAAATGAATAAGTCATTGACAGAGGACGACCCGACGGGTAAGTGAGCAAGCCTCTTTCTGGATTAACCAAATGTCAGCCAGCATTCCAGAGCTCTGTGGGTGAATCACGAACGCCTGAGATCATGTGGTTTTTTGAGATCATGGGATTCTCCGGGTGGCCTCAGGGAAGGTTGTTGGTATTTCGCCCTGTAGAAAATCTGTTTAGGGTTACACAAACACTAGAAATCTGGTATTTTGGGGATTTTTTTTTTTTCATATAAAAGTTACTGAGGCTAGTTGTATGAGAGACTAGATGACCTCGTCTAGACCACAGGTTTTGGGGATATGAGAGCAAGGAGGTAGGTGACTGAGGCTAGTTGTATGAGAGACTTGATGACCTCGTCTAAACCAGGTTTGGGGAAATACAAGAACAAGGAGGTAGACATTCGGCCTTCAAAGAAGAAGAAAATGCATAGAAAAAGGGGAAAACAGCCCTAGAGGTTTTTCATTGCGACCCTTACAAAAGACTAGCGTTCAGAATCTTCAGCAGCTGCCCCATGCTGATGTTATCCTAGATCAGGGGTCTCCAAACTTTTCAATGCAAGGGCCACATTATATATTTCCCACATTTATGCGGGCCAAAGGAAAAAAAATCAGTGTCAGTAATTTAATTGCCTCAAATACTACAGTATAAACATGAAAAAATTAAAACATATCTTGTTGAAAAAAATCAGGGTAAACTAAATAGATTCCTGCCTTTAGTTTTATGCAACCAAATTAGATTGACGAATGATACTGACGTTTTGACTTCAAAATTTCATTGAAATCAGGTTCCAGATTAGATGAGCCAATTGTAAGAATTGATTTCAAATGATCATCAGACAAATTTGCTCGATAGTTAGATTTCGCATACTTCATTTTGGAAAATGTTTCTTCACACAAGTATGTTGTACCAAAAATGGACACAAAACTACAAGCAAACTTTATCAAATTTGGAAACTGATCTGGCTGCAGGCATTTATAAAACTCAATCAGATTTCCTTCTCTATACTTATCTTTCAGTCTGTCATCTGCCTGGAGATCAATAATTTCCATTTGAAATTGAGTTGGAAGATTTTCAGCATTGCAGTCAAATGGATTATGAAAGAGCCTGATTTAATTTGCATTGGCATCTAGGTCAGCAAATCGCTCCTGAAACTGTTTTTTCAACTCTGAAATTATTTCATGTGCAAATGAAGAAGGAAATTCAACTTTACTTTCTGCATGAAATTTTTCACAACATGGAAAATGAGCAAAATTCTTAACTTTCACCTGACCTTCAAGTAGCGCAAGTTTTGTTCTGAATGCCTTGACATGAACAAAGTAGTCACTGATCAAATTTGTTTTGCCTTCCAACTTCAGATTCAATTGATTCATATGACCTCTCATCTGCAAAAAATGCCAATTTTCAAATCCATTCACATTCTGATGCCAGTCGTGCGAAAATATTATTTTTTTCAAGGCCACCACACACGGATTTGTTTGCCGGGCCAGAAGAAATTATGTGGCGGGCCGGATGTGGCCCGTGGGCCATAGTTTGGAGAGCCCTGTCCTAGATAATACGCGACGTTACAGCTCCCTGTTGTGTTGCTTAGAGAAGATACCAGCACAGAACATAAGTTCATATCTTTCGTAGGATACCTTGAATCCCGCAAATCTGACAAAAGCTGCAGTAACTCCCACGTTCTTACACAGTCCTATATTCGGTTTTTTTCCTTCTGTCCACCGGCCTGTGGTGTTTGCGTATGGTAACACTGCATCTCGGGCTTTAGATAGTTACATTTGTAAGTGTTTACATAATAAAAATATGGAATGTTTGTCCATATATATAAAAGACTAAAACTAAAGAGGTCAACCAGATTGCTTGCAGGAATGTGATCAGACTAGAGACGCTAAAGATGATGTATACAATAAAAGTAGGCTAAGATAACATGCCGTCACCTGTAGTCATTCATTTGTTTATAAACTCTAGTCCAAGCTCCCTGCTTGAGACAACTACCCCGACCTATAATTCAAACGGCCTACGTGATCTGTAGCGTGTCTCATTTGATTGTATGTTCATATGTTCGAGCTACTATCTGCTTCCTTCATAACTTGTAACAGAGATGGTAGACGAGCAGAATAGAGTTAGCTATCGTCATTAGAAGACCTGTACCTCTTTACCTAAGCTTTATCATGTAGAGAGAATAGAATTAGCCATCATCATTGGCAGAAGCGATCAAGCTATCGTCATTAGAAGACTTGTACAATCATACCTGATCTTCACCATGTAAAACTTCAGAAGAATATATATATTTTTATACTTCGTGTTTTCTACAAGAACCTCCTCACCGAATCATCATGAGTTTAACACATCGTCGTCCTAACCAAAGAAGATAATACCGACTTCGTAAGTGATCTACAAACCCCAAGACACTCCCATGAAGATGGAAGTGCAATACCAACCGACTTAGCGTAAGATTATCGCAAGTCTAACATTACCTCATAGGGCGCCTTATTATACAAGGCAACAGCCCTAAAAGTGGTGGCAAGCGTACCAGAAGGACTCTACAACTTCTCCGAAGATAAACCAGAATAATAAATCATGAAGTCAACGACGACGAAAGCAGCAGATTCTTCAAGCAACCTAGTATCATCGTTTAGTGAGCGACTTCAGAAAACAACAAGAACTCTTCACCGACGACGAAAAGCAAGAGTTTCTTCAGGCAACTTAGTATCATCGTTTTAGTGAATAACTTCAAGAAACAAACCCGACGTGTCCTTTTTCCTACGGCAACGCAAGCTTCGTCTCTCATTAGATTCATTCAAGAAAACATCGTTAGTGAGCGTTTCCAGCACTTCAAGAAACAAACCGAACACGTCTGCAGCATCGGATCTTTCAAGGGCTCGAATCATCGAAACAACGCGCACGGGGGAAACTAAAGCCAAACCAGGTCATCCGCTAAATAGAGAAGGAGGCCCGGCCTGGCCGTGTCGTTATCGGAACACCGTGACTTCCCACAAAAGCAAGCTAAGTACAATTTTTTATTCATTTGGAGTAACTTTGAGTGTTTCCTTTGCAGGTCAAATTTCGTTATTCCTGTGGCTGAAGTTACGAGACATTCTTAATCTTACTTTTTTACAGAAATTATCTACATCATTGAGATTTCGCTACTGCGAGTTTTTATCTTTGAGTGTCTGTTTCCAGAAGTTCTACTGAAATATCATAATCATATAATATGTTAATTTTATCATTTTGGGTGATTATTAATCCCTTACGTAACAAATCATATTAAACAGTGAATATGCGTTTACGCAGGGGACGTCTGTATTTATACAGATGCATGGACAGGGTCGTTAGGCACCGTAGTGATTAGAAAAACAACACACAAAACAAGCGGAACACCCGTACAAATCTAGATAAATTAGAGGTAACACTATTTCGGGTCATGACAATAAATGCTCCTTTGCAAAGTCCCGATCGCAGTTTTAGCCTTGAGTTTTTTGAGTTATATAAAATATCGAACCTCAATGACTCAACTTAACTTTAAAAATACGGCTGGATTGCAAGGAATAACATGTCTGTAAAAAACTTTCATTAGGCTAAATGCGCTGACCAGGATCCCTCACTATTTCAAATTTTAGCAAAGAATGAAGTACAAACAGTTAATATTGAATGCAGTAGAGATAACTTGTCTTAATAGTAATCGCTCAGTTCCTAATAGTTCGTCATTCATTGCTTTATACGTTACCAGCAACATAATGTTAAAAACACACAATTTTTACGTTGCCGATGGTAATAAAGAGAAGGATCCTAATTATTACAAAAAGAAATAGAAACAGTAGCCCGTTCAGAATCAAACAAGCAAACTCGGTGACTGTGTCACCTAGTCAAGCGGTCAAGGTCAGTCAAAACTGCCGAAGTGTTCAAAGCATAGCAAATTCCACACAATAAGCGACTCTAGCAGAGTGGGGAAAAGTGATGTTGGATCAATTATGCCATACCTTTTATTTTTATGCCCATACCTTTTTGAATTAAAAAGGATTTTTCCTATGAATCACACGACCGTATCAAGTAATCAGAGCAGGTTCTAGTAATTTTAATACAATAAGTTATTATAAGTAGTGGTGGATTAAGCCCAACTGTACGCGCCGTAAAAATTAGAATATCTTGTTTTATTTCTTTAGTACACATAATATCCTGTATTTACGGACTCACCGTCTGTTGTTCGAACTTCCCTAATGAGAAGTCTGGATAAGCGAGCGCTTACAGATACCTCTATAGTTATAAAAAACATTGATCTGTATCTAGTGTAATTGTAATATCCATCTAGGGGTATACAAAATATTATCTTACATCCTGCAAAATAAGGCGTGTTTATCAAAGGAAAATCCTATAAACCTTCAAACATATTAAAATCCGTTTGAACAAAAATGAGACAGTTAATCAAATAATAACTTATATAAAGGAACTATACAATTTATCTTATAAATCGTAACATTGTTCAAATGACCCAACAGAATTCTCCCACAACCGCAGTCGCACTTTGCACGCAAAATCTCGAGAAGCATGCACCCTCGAATGTCTTAGTGCGTGTAAAAAGACTTTGCTGGGAAATGAAATTTTAATCCTTCCCGACACTCTGAAATATAACGATTTCCGCGAACAAAGCTCTAGACACGGTTGACTCGCAGCAA
Organism: Macrobrachium nipponense; assembly: GCF_015104395.2. Lineage (NCBI taxonomy): Eukaryota > Metazoa > Arthropoda > Malacostraca > Decapoda > Palaemonidae > Macrobrachium > Macrobrachium nipponense. The sequence goes on along the minus strand of NC_087216.1, from coordinate 16,302,787 downwards.
CAAGTTAATATAGTAATCCACAAAAACCTATACATATAAATATCGCATTTTTTATTGTTGCTAATTTTTAATCCCGCCCAATCAGTCGTAGATGAATCTCCCTTATACTCTATCTAAAGTAATATCCGTAAAGTCATTCAAGCAGAGGTGATTCAGCAGAAACTTTTTTTTTTTTTTTATCTTTTATCTGAATACCAGGAAGTTTCTCCACTAGCGAGTGATCTCTGGGAAAAAAAACGGATGTAATTTAACACAAAATAAGGTCTAAGGACAAACATAAAGCTATATACGTACCTTCGTATAGACTCTCAATGCAATTTCAACATAGAGATAAATGACGAAGTTGAAATATGTTAGTAATAGGAGCCATTAGGAAATCAAATAGCCCATATAATTTTCCCTCAAAACGTCATGCCATAAAAGATCGGACTTGGCGTACCTGCGTAGATTTCTGTCGCTTAAACAAGGAAACGACTCCCGATAGTTTCCAGTGCCATGTACCGACGACATCTTATCTCTGTTAGGTTAGAATAAATTTTTCACCAGCTTGGACTTACTTAAAAGCTTTTACCTGATACCATTACCTAAGTGATTGTACCTCATACACCGTTTTCAGCACACTCAGGGGACATCATCAATTTTTTACGTATGCCTCCGGCTTACGTTGCGCCCCAATTACAATATAGTGTTTGGAGACTTTTAGGGGATAACCTACATGCCTATAAGGATGATCTTGTAATCTTTTCTAATACCTTAGAAGTACATTCACATAAACTAGAGCTAGTCTCAGAGTAAAATATCTAAATGTGAGTTTTTTAAAACCGAACATGTTTATCTAGGTTTTATGTGTCTTGTCAAGGTCTTAAAGTAGTCCATGGTAAGGTGTCGGCTATTCATAACTTTCCGGTACCTATTAACGTAAAAGGGGGATACAGCACTTTGGTGCTGTAGTGGGTATTACAATCGTATGTAAATATGTAACTCTTCAATCATGACAGCTCCTTTAACAGATCTTACGAAGAAGAGCGTAGATTTATTATGGTCTAAAAAGCATCAACAGGCGTTCGATATCTTAAAAGCGGAATAATGCAGCTCACCTAACTTAAAAATCCCTGATTTAAATAAGGAAATTTTTTTTTATTGCAACAGACGCCTCAGACCAAGGGGTAAGAGGGGTACTACTTCAGTAATATGATAAACAGTTTTCCTATAGCTTTTTATTCACGTAAACTAAATGCCCTCTGAAAGTAAATATACAGTAATAGGCAAGGAAGGGCTAGGTATAACTCACTAGTACATTTTAAGTTCATAATCTATGGCAATCCTGATAAAGTCCTTACTGAACATGAGTCCTTTACCGAGTTTTTCAAAGGCTTTAATCACAGTCCAAAAGGAACTCGGTGACAAATGATCATTCAGGTCTTTGGAGCCAAGATAAGATATCTACCTGGGAAGCAAATATCATAGCTGACGCATTATCCCGCAATCCCGCACCATACAGCAAAGAACCATTAATTGGACTAAAAGATATAGAAACATCCGTGCCTATTGTTAAAACCGTATCTAAACAAGAAAATTCCTTAACCCAAGAGATCGCGAGCATTGAATATCTGGGTTGGAGCGCAGAACTGTTACAAACTGAACAAAGCAAGAGTCAACAGACATAACCCAAACAATAAACACTTCGAACGGAAACAGAGTCAGCAGCAATAAACACCAAACAATAAACACTTCGAATGGAAACAGGGTCAGCGGCTAAACAAAAACAATAAACACTTCGAGCAGAAACCCTAAAGCAAAAGTATATTTAAAGTATGTGTATCAGAATAATGTAATCAAATGTAATATTATATGTAGGTCCGTGACGAGGAAAACCCGAAGAACACAGCAGATGACTAACGACCAGGTAGTAGTAATAATCTCTTTCATACCAATCGTCATAAACTGGTTGCATTCCGTCATCCAGGGTTCCCTACTATGTCACAGAAAGCCAAATCACTGTTTTACTGGCCTACAATGCTTACAGATATAAAAAGCACATAACTGATTGTAACACGTGTCATGAAAACAAGGGACACACTAAGACACCTGTCAGTTAAGGGCCTATCCTGTACCAAATCAATCCTTGAAAGAATATACGTAGAATTATTACAGAATTACGAGTCTGACAGAGGGAATGAACACTTCTTAGTGTTAATAGTTCCTTGACACGTTATATAGAATTAATAGCACCTATGAAAAAACAAACACCAGGGCCGCAATTGAGTGCGTTAGGAATATTTATGAGTGCTAAATCAGTAAACATGGAATTCAACACATGATAATCTGACTCGGGTGGTGTAAATCAATAATCTCCTTAACTCGTGTGAATTCCTTTCCATTAAGAAAACCAATAATATATTTTATCACCCAGAGTCAATCGGTTTGGTAGAATAACGGATAATTAAATAGGAAGTGTCAATGTCTTACGAGTTACAACTCGTGATATTGGATCCGAACTGGATTATAGCAGTTCTCGCGGTTTTAAATACCTTTATCATTTATATCTTGTATCTATAGAATTGATGCCGCAAGTAGCCTTATACGGTACGCCGCTAGAACACTTTTCCACATATTCAACTCAACCTTTAATTTATCAAATATATATAAAAAATTATATAAATAAATAAATATAAAAAAATAAATAAATATGGATACAAGTGGAGTCAATAATAATCACTCCGTAAGAAGTCGGAAGGGTTACAAATTATAATAAAAAAGGAATCACGATAAAATCAAATAAGCAAAACGTAACCATAGGTTAATTAAATATCCAAATATATATGCGTAAAGATTTGAACTCAAACTTAACGCTTTAGTAATGACAAATAAGCTAAAAGTTCAAACACATCAAAACCTACTGACATATTGTCTGTCCCGGTGATTTATATTCGTAGTCAATGAAAAAAAAATAATAATAATAATAAATAATAAAATAATATGAAATAAAAGAGATTTTAAAGTCAAGAAGTCTAGAAGTTGAAAATCTATATCTATGATGCGAATAATCTTATACAGGCAAACAGTATATATAAAAATTTTGTATGGAAACCTTTTTTCATTAGTTTGAATAAGGAATATTTAATTTAACATAATCATGCAGATTTCCAACATGAAACTAATATATTGTTCAATTTGGTACTGTTTTTTTTCAGACATTCTTCTCATGTGGGTCGAGTATTAAAAAACAAAAATTTATCCTAAAGTCGTATTTATTACAGCAAGTAACGTAACTCTTAGCTGGCTGAGAGCAATCTCCTGCCAAGTGACGACGTCATCATTGCCGTATCAGCATTTGTTCCTTTTAACCTCAATAATCTGCTTACACAGGCTTCATCTGTGTGTCGTCTCTGCTTGCGAAGCAGATTGACTGGAGAAAGGAATGCTTAGCCCGAACTTCTCATGGGCAAGGCAGACGTGTCTATCCGTATGCGCAATGCAACTTTAGTTAAGGAGTTGCAATCATTTTAAAATTAATAACAAAATAAGCAAATAGAATTTCTATAACAACAAAATGAATTAATTTTTTCTGAACCTCATAGACGATTTAGAAGTATCAAGATATGTATATGAAATATTTACTTGCAACATTAGCCTATTACAATTCAAGTAAAACATTCATGGGAAACTGTCACATTTTCTTGAAAAACCCAAAGTTTATTTAGAAATTAGTTACATAGTGGGTTTTTTCGTTGCATCTCCTACCTATTAATAAAGTTTTTAAAATTAACCTCAGAGGATGCGCGCGAGAAAATTGAATATGAAACTTTTGTTAGGGGCACATAGGATCAGATTTTATCACAACTTAATTTCAGTTAGCATAGAGAAATACCAGAATCATGATTAATCTTCTCTTTGACTCTTATGTTGCCTGGCAATCTTACAAATAGCTCCGTTTTTCCACTTCTTTGTCTAGTAATTTACTACCGGTAATATCGAATTTTCTTTGGGATTCGTATTGATATCTGTTTATTTTTTTTATAATTATGGATATTTTTACAGTCATCATAGACCTGGATAGGTTCACTCATTGTTAATGCCAGGGATAAAAAAGTTTGTACAGCGGACTCTTTTGAATTCCAAAATATCAGCGAATTCATGTGGGTTAAGTCTGGTCTAAATGGCTCTCTCCCCTCCCCTGTATTTGGATGTCGTCTGAATTTACTTTGCCCTTGTGACAAGTATAATTTCACTTGCAGGCTGATTAATGGAACCTGGTTACAGTATCCTGCAGTGCGAGAGTTTCACATCGCAACTTCAAAAAATCGTTCGTCGCAGCGGGGACGACTACAGTCAAGTAACAACCGCCTACAATGTGAAAGGAATTTCATGGACTTCTTCGACCGACACCGTATCTCGTCGTTAATCTCGTTTTAATGCGGAACGCTCCGGCGGCTGTCGGAATTGACTACAAAAGGGACATACTTCCAACAAATTACGACCCGAAGGATATTCAACTCTACTTTGCTGGCGAAGGACTCGTGCTGGGGATGATTTTTATTCATCGCGAACGTAATCGTGTAGCTTAGGATGCAGAGAATAAGTATGAGCGCAAAATAGAACGTTGGACCCGCCCAGGCAAATTTTCCCCTTGTTTTAACCTTGTGAAATTGGCCCTTTCATTTGGCTATAGGTGGTTGTCTGGAACTGTGTAATGGACGAAAAGTTGTTCGAAAGCTAGTTAAAAGTGAAGTAGTATAACCCCGGTCATGTATCCTATATATATAAAGTATCATGTATCCTATATATAAATGATCATAAATAACAGAATCGAAACATATTTTTGCATGTACGCACTAGGAATCTATATATAAACGATCATAAATAATGGAATCGAAATATATCTTTGCGTGTACGCAATAGGAATCTATTTAAAGTGCACATATATTAATCATAATTATATGAAATCCATATACATATGTACAAACAAATCAGGTAGCCTATAATCAATCTGTTACCTTTTATCTTACCAATATCTGCAGTTATATATGAGTTAGTATATGGATTAATGAATCAGATATATAACATTTAGCATAAAAATCAACGAATCAATCAGCATAAACATTAATACTTTTATCAATTCATATATGAAATTTTTATCAGTTTAAAATATGATTTTTATCATGTTAATCTTCATTCTATGCAATTGTCAGAGTACGTTAGTATTTTCTGTAGCATATGTATCTTAATGAGATGAAGTGAAAAAACTGTATCATTATATATCACGTGATCACTATTATTTACCAATATCATTGTTTTATATTTTATTACTTGAATCAATTCATGTCACAATGAATTTTTTATTTACTTATATATATATATATTCACATAGTGTCTGTATCACACTCCTATAAGTCAAATGCAAGTCAAGTTTGAGTAATATTCAGTAGTTGGTTTTGGTAGCTGACCGAGCTAATGTAAGTGTTTACATAATAAAAATATGGAATGTTAGTCCATATATATAAAAGACTAAAACTAAAGAGGTCAACCAGATTGCTTGCAGGAATGTGATAAGACTAGAGACGCTAAAGATGACGTATACAATAAAAGTAGGCTAAGATAACATGCCGTCACCTGTAGTCATTCATTTGTTTATAAACTCTAGTCCAAGCTCCCTGCTTGAGACAACTACCGCGACCTATAATTCAAACGGCCTACGTGATCTGTAGCGTGTCTCATTTGATTGTATGTTCATATGTTCGAGCTACTATCTGCTTCCTTCATAACTTGTAACAGAGATGGTAGACGAGCAGAATAGAGTTAGCTATCGTCATTAGAAGACCTGTACCTCTTTACCTAAGCTTTATCATGTAGAGAGAATAGAATTAGCCATCATCATTGGCAGAAGCGATCAAGCTATCGTCATTAGAAGACTTGTACAATCATACCTGATCTTCACCATGTAAAAACTTCAGAAGAATATATATATATTTTTTATACTTCGTGTTTTCTACAAGAACCTCCTCACCGAATCATCATGAGTTTAACACATCGTCGTCCTAACCAAAGAAGATAATACCGACTTCGTAAGTGATCTACAAACCCCAAGACACTCCCATGAAGATGGAAGTGCAATACCAACCGACTTAGCGTAAGATTATCGCAAGTCTTACATTACCTCATAGGGCGCCTTATTATACAAGGCAACAGCCCTAAAACATTTAGCTTACATTCAACAATAATAACAATATCCTATTTCGAATATTAACGGTGTAATTCGCATACAGTAAATTAAAACCAAAAAACACAACTTCACTTGCAAATGTACACCCAGATATCCTTTTATTTACCTTTAAAACTTACACATAGCGTAACTATCTAAAGCCCGGACGCAGTGTTAGCATACGCCAAACACCACAGGCGGGTGGACAGATGAAATCGACAGAGTATAGTTTTTCTTGCCACTGGAAGAGGCAGTGGGGGCTCTGTAGACAATGGCAACTGCCGGAGTCCATAGATCTAACTTGAGAGAGCATGCCAAAGATATCCTTGTGGTGGTCATCAGCTTGGAACAATAACAAGATTCGACCATGCTGAGGTGCCCAAGGTGCGTGCAAGCAGTAAACATTAATGCTTGCAGGCACTATTCCTCTTTTATTTATATTTCATATTTGACGCTCTCTCTCTCTCTCTCTCTCTCTCATCTCTCTCTCTCTCTCTCTCTCTCTCTCTCTCTCTCTCTCTCTCTCTCTCTCTCTCTCTCGTTATTTGTTAGATCTAAATGCTTCAGGATAAAGGTTTAAATAATAATATTATATAATATATATATAATTTATATATAATATATATATAGATATAATTTTATTTATATATATATATATATATATATATATATATATATATATATATTATTCCAGTTGTAGTAGTACGTTAATCTGTGGTTTTGTAATTCTGCTGTCATGAGACTTAAGCCTCTGTTACGTTGAACGAATATGGTCCCTTATATAATGTATAAGAACCACCTGAAATGCTTAGTAGTTTTAATGACAGACATGTAAAGAAACAATAGGAAAGAAGAATGAACGATGAACATTTCCTTGTGATGTTTTTTGTAATAATGAGAAGGTATTCGGCACTTCATTTTTTCTGAAATCTTCAGATAGTCATCATATGTCTTTTCAGTTCTTATGTAACTTACTTATAAACATCAAGCTTCCCATTTGTTGCAGATGAATATATTTCCCTTATTCACTATCACCCATCCTTCCTTTATTTCCTTCTCTACTTCTATCAGTATTCGTAGGGTAGCTGTCAGCAATTACATCCTGTAAATACTAGAAGAAGAAGTGTGTTGACATATGGATGCGCGTTCAATGGTGTAGCCACAACTGTAAATATGTTTTGGGATGTTGTTTGCCAAATTTATTAAAGTAATGCTTCAGTGTAGGCAAATACGTTATTGATGAACATTCATTTAGTATTTTGTTGTTGTTTTAATTTTTATAGGTCGTTATTGTTGTACATACATTCGTTAAAATTTAGAATGCTGTTTTTAGTCGGTAAAAGATATTATGAACGTGGCGAATGCTAGCGATTGATAAATATTTAAAGGCTTGTAGGGCGTACAAGCTGTCATTCCCTTACAAATTCAATCTGTGGTCGTGTAAGCCTTTCGGAAATTAGGTTTCAATGTTTTAAGAATAATTAGTTTGTAATTTATATGCGGGAAACATGGTGCACAAAAAATCTACGTATCGACTTATGTTCAAAAATTATGATTCTGAAGTGAGGAAGACTGTCTGGGAAGAAAACAATTCACTCAGGTAAGCAGTCTTTCAGGTTAAAATTCAAATAGACTAGTAGTCCTATGCATTTATTTCTTCAATGGCATACATAGGTATATCTCCACAGATAGGTAGTACCGAGGTGTATTGACTAGCTAACTACAAGCTGTAGTATTAATTTGAGCCTAGGCTAGGGTAAGGTAGCCCTATGTCACTGACTTGCAAGGTTAAGCTAGCAAGTGTTGTAAACTAAACTTAAGTTTAACCTGTTGCATAGTCAAGTTTATGTATAAGCCAAAGTTACCTTTCACATATTTGCACCCTATTATTATCTACTAGGGTAGTGACATTTTGTTTGATTAAGTTTAGGGTAAATGACCAAACGGCGACATAGCGGCCACGTCTCTCGGAACGCAGGCACTTCCTGAAAAAGTGCTTGAATTATGCCAATAGTATTTCGTAATTTAGGAGAAAACACTTACTTTGAGAGGAATGTAGAGGCCTAGGTGTGCTGCCAGGATGGCCCACAACTCTTGACTGATGCTCATGGCAGTGAATTCAATTACCTTTCAGGAAGGTGGCCGCATTCCAGGATCGGTGGTCGCTATGTCGCCACTCAGTCATTTACCCTATTTTAGCTTAGTCTAGTCTGGTAGTCTGATAGCCTAACAATTTTGGTTGTCTTGTGAATTACAGGCTAGAAAACAATAAAGTGGATTTCACATGTATAGCTTACCTTTGAGAAACAAAGAAAGTAGGTGTATGTGATGTGGTAACAGACCCATGTGGCTAGGTAGTTTTTTTCATGACCAATTTTAGTTTTCTGTAAAAGAAAACTATTGTGCAAGTTTTTTCTGTCCATCTGCCATTAGCTAGATCTTAAAAACTATTAAGGCTAGAGGGCCACAAATTGCTGTTAACCATCCACCCTCCAATCCTCAGATTCATTTGACATGCTCATATATTAGCAAAGACATTCTAAACTGTCATATGGCATAGTATATATATTATCTTAACTGTCAAATTTGTTTAGTTGTGACCCTCAGAAAATAAAGTCTAGTTTTTTCTTGAGAGACATGATATTTTTGGTTCATTGGATATCAAGAAGAGCTTATAGTACAATCTTTGGGCTGCAAATTTCTTGTTGTTGCTCTTAATGTAATTCCATTCAGTTTGGTTTCAATTTTTTACAACATATTTATTTCTACCATAGTCCTAAGAGTTGCATAAATTTAGTGAAACTGACTTGGTAATACAGTATACATAGATTTTTATGAAGTTTTATGAACATTCTTATTAATTTTACCAGAGATATTCTTTATGAAGTTCTTGTATTGATGTCCTTTTGATGTATATTAAAAATTATTAAATTGATCTTTGCCTAATTTTTTTTGTAGTCCAAATCTGCCAGCTGTGTATAGTAATGCATTTATACAGTAAAACTTTTACAAGCCCTTATTTATAGATTAAGAAGAAGAGAAGAAGAAAGGTCACATCATAAGATAGAGGAGGACAACAGTTGTTGTGATTGTGACTCTTCGGATGAGGAAATCATTAGACCTCCCAAAACCCTAATGAAAAATGTCAGCGTACAAAGTCAGCCAGAAGCGTAAGTCCTTTAAAGTTTGTGGTAAGCTAATTACTTTTTACTGTAGGTATAGTAAATGAATGGTTAAAGACACTTTCAAATTCCTATGTCTGATATTGAAATCAGCACAATCACATGAGCAGTAGACATAAATTTCTCTCTCAAACTGGGATCATACTGAGGACTCTCAAGTGACAGGCAAGGGTGAAGCCCTTTGGGCTTTGGTCTCGATGTGAGGCAGAAATTTATTTGATTGTTAACTATGCTGTGATGACTTGGGAAAACATACTATAGTACCACTTTATCTTGTAAATTTTCCTTTTCACAAGAGCTTTTGAGTACCTCAAGGGAAGCAATCTAAGTTTGATTTAAGTATTCATTACAATTGCATGCCCTGCATGAGTGCCTCAGGTTTAATACTTAATATGTGAGAATATTTTGTTCATGACATTTATACCTAATAGATCTTATTAAGTGTAATTTATTATCTGTTGGCTGACATGCATGACATAAGGGATAAATGCATTATTGATTTCAATTTTTATCCATGTATATTGTTATTACAGTACTTCATAGGAAACTTAGATCAGCAATTATACTTTATGATTATAAACTTTGAGTTTTACTTACAGTATATCATAATGCTCATTTGTGTGCATTAAAACTAAAGCACAAGTGAAAGAATAGAACCCTGTAATTTGAATGGACTTGTAAGATTTAAGTAAATGGTTAGGCTGTTTCCTCTTAATTTGTACTTGAACCTTCAAATCCCAGAACTGTTGTTAAAGGAGGACTAAAGTATCAAGGGTTGTAATATGCAGGGAAAGGTTGGTTGAAGACCCTCTGCAAGAAAGTGGAATTGAATATGATTGTTGTATAAGCTGCATTCAAAATGTATTTTTTGTCTTCTCAATCCTAATTGCCCTTATCGTAACTGATATCTATATTTTGATTATGAGCATAATGACTTACTTAATAACAATTACAGCAAATTTGAGCTAATTATTGCTGATATATGATCCAGATGAAGTCTTGTGTATATAGTAATTTTGTCTAATTAAACTTTATGTTCGCAGATTCCATCAAGAAGTATCAGTAGCACAATCAGATCAAAAGAAGGTTCTTCCAAATGTACCACGTCTCCATTTTTCGCCAGATGATTCCCCAAGGTAGATTTGTTTCATTCATTGCAGAATCCCATTCTTGTATTTTTTTATGTATATATGGAATTATTCTACCTAAACAACTTATATTCATTTGTTTTTAGTTTAAGGTCTATAAAGGATGAATGATGGAAAGTATGTACGTATTATATTTCTGAAAGTTTTGCTTGCAAAAGATCATCTATATGAAAAGCCATGGATTCTCTAGCCATTGTGTTGTGTCTACGCTATCCTTCTTGCTTCATACTAATGCAGTAGACTTTTTTTTTGCCTCATGCAGTTAAGTGCTGTTTCTCACATGTCGAAAGTTTTGTTTTACCCAGTTCCTCTCCCATGCTTGCTGTGTCCAAGTTGTCTGGCAGTTCTACCCAAGGCCGTTCTGGTGCTACTCATCTATACCTGATGCTGCTTATGCAGACCAGTTACACAGAGAGTACTTAGGCACTTCCTAATGAGTTTTTTCTTCAGAAGCACTTGTAATGCTTGATGTCAGTGATTCCACACCTTCCTCTGCCTCTGCTTATGTTTAGGCCCCAGAACCAAGTCAAGGAGTTTCTTGTTGCCAGATAAACTGATTCTTGTTGCAACTGAGTCAGAGATTCAGAGAGGAGCCACATGCAGAAGAAGGCTTTAAAACGTTACAAGGGAAAGCAAAGAACAATGCCATGTGTATTAGTCTTGGGCCAAAATGAGCAAGAAAATGGGTTTGGGGCAGATGAAATAGTTACAAGGGCAAGTTTAGGTGTAGGGATAAATTTTTACTAAAGAAATTTTGTCAGAATCTTCATCATTGTAGATGTGTCCAGTTATCAAGGTTTTAAAGAAAGCAATTTACTAAATATAATTTAATTGTGATTTTTGTGGTACAGTAAATACTTCAGGGCGACCCTGTGAGAGTATTAGTTTGGGCTCGGGGTCTGGTTAAACCACCTAATAATAATGTAAAACAAATTTGAGGAACAATATATCTGAGTGATGTCTGAGTGCCAACTGATGTGAAGGAGTGCATCCTTAAATATACGTATCTTTATTTTGTATTTTCTTTGAATTCCTTGTGTACTTTGCAGGCAACAGAAGGAAGCTGTTCATTATGAGAGTGATACTAAAGATACTAAAGAAGATTTGAACCCACAGTATTTAATGCCGACAAGTGATCCAGAACAAAGTGAGCCTAAAGACCTGTCAAGGAATAGCAGACAGTTAGGTGTCATGCGATCTCGATCTCAGGAGAGAGAGTATGACCTTCTACCAGGTAATTATTTATTAAGAATGTTTTTGATTTTGTACAAATGAGTTTTGTTGAAACCAAGTTGTTTCTTTAACATATTTGATGAAGTTTAAATTATTTTACTTACCATCTTTATTAAGTTTTATTATAAGTTGTGAGGAGGACATCACTTGTGTTTAATCATACAGTGAAGCATGCATTTTGGCAGTGTAAGTGGTAGATTTTCAGACATCTCATATGTACTAATTCAGGGTATTTTGTCATTCATGAAGGACTAAGTCATGTTATAGAAGAACAAGCGGGCTGTTAAGTCAAGAATATTAGCCTGCTTTGATGAAGGTAGAAATTGCTTCATGTCTAAACCTAACTTATGAATAAACTTTTTGAATATTTTTTCTGCTTATTCTTTACTTATCTTCAAAACTAAAAACTTGTTTTGCCAACAGTATCAAAAGAATCAGAAGCACGGCAAGGTCAGCATCTTCGTCAAAGGCCAAACTAGTGAGAAGTCATAGATACCCATACACGTCTCAGCTGTCAAGAACACTGAGGAAGAATTTTCATGACAGTGATAAAAAGTTAATTTACTTACCTGTTGGAAGTGGGCAAGTTGTTCGCTCTATAGGTGATCAGACATCGTTTAACGTTCATCTGAATAAGGAGCAGGTGAATAAAAGCTTTTACATTCTTGATAGTACATATATTTATATGGAAACTGAATGCATTCCATTTTGTACAGTACAGTAGTACCTCAAGATACGAAAGGCTCAACTTACGAAAAACTCAAGATACGAAAGCCAATGCGAAAAATTTAACGGCTCTACATACGAAAAGTTTTCAAGATACGAAAGGTTTCTGAAAGTCCGAGATTCGCCCGGATAACAATTTTGAAACTCACGCCGCGCGCCGCCTTCTTAGGACTAGTAGACTCGCCACCATCCTCCTGCTCTCCCATTGGTTCCTGATGCTAGTCCACTACATGAAATCCTTCTCTCCTATTGGACAGCATCCCTCCCAGCATGCATCTTATACTTATACGTGGTGCGTACCTATCTCGGCCTCTTCGTACCAACATCTTTATCGTACGCACACGGCATTCGTTCGGTCCAACGATTTTGTTTAGTAACGTAAATTCATTAGTGATTTCGTTGCAGTACTATTATCGTGTTGTGCAAAAACTTTATTGTGTTACTTATACATAAATTACGTACAAGATAACGTAGTCTTGGGTCCCAAGAAAGTTGAAATTCACGGAAAGAAGTGCATGCTCTCTTTGGAGACAAAGATGGAGATCATCAAGAAGTACGAAGCTGGTATGCGATTGAGTGTGATCGCAAAGGAATACGGCCGTAATCCGTCGACAATAGGCACCATCATCAAACAGAAGGATGCCATCAAAGCAGCTACACCGTCGAAGGGCATCACTATTTTGTCCAGCAAGAGGAGCCACGTGCACGACGAGATGGAACGGCTGCTCCTCGTCAGGATAAAAGACAAAGAAATCGCTGGCGATACAGTAATGGAGACAGCAATCGCCCACAAGGCCAGCGCTATTTTCGGCGATTTGATTGCGCAGGCGGAAGACGACAGAGGGGAAGGGACTTCAACGCAAACCCCAGAGTTCATGGCTTCACATGGCTGGGTTCGAGAAATTCTGTAAACGGACTGGCATCCATGTTCGGTGGTGTGTCGGGGAGGCTGCAAGCTCGGACACGAAAGCGGCCGAAGCATTTAAGAAAACTTTTGACGAGAAGATAACCAAGGAAGGCTACAGTTCTCAGCAAGTCTTCAATTGTGATGAGACTGGCCTTTTTTGGGAACAAAAAATGCCCCTCTGTGCTGGACGTACATCACGGAGGAAGAGAAGAAGCTACCCAGGCATAAGCCTATGAAAGACAGGCTTACGCTCGCACTTTGTTCAAACGCCAGTGGGGGATTGCAAGGTGAAGCCCCTACTGGTTGTATCATTCCGAGACTCCTCGAGCCTTCAAGGCCCACAAAGTGCTGAAAGAGAAGCTTCCAGTGATGTGGAGGGCTAATGCAAAAGCCTGAGTACGAGGCTTTTGTTCACAGAGTGGGTAAATCTGTGTTTCGGCCCGACAGTGAAGAAATTTTTGGAAGAGAAGCGCCTCCCCTGAAATGTCTGCTGGTGTTGGACAATGCCCCTCCCCAGCCTCTGCCTCGAGGAAGATATCCTAGCGGAGTATTCCTTCCTCAAGATTCTTTTTCTTCCGCCCAACACCACCCTCTCCTCCAGCCCATGGACCAGCAAGTGATAGCGAACTTTAAGAAGCTGTACACGAAACATCTTTTCAAGAGATGTTTCGACATCACCGATACCACAAACCTCAGCTTGCGTCAATTTTGGAAGGAGCATTTCGACATCGTCATTTGCATCCGACTCATCAACCAAGCTTGGCAGGAGGTTTCGAGGCGAACTTTGAATTCCTCGTGGAGGGGAAAACTGGCCTGATGTCGTATCCGCCCGAGACTTCGAGGGATTCGACGTGGGCGAAGCTGGTGCTGCAGAGTCAGAAACAGTTGACGATCCCGAAGCTGTTTCCCCAACCAGATCTTGACAAGATCGTTGCACTCGGCAAGTGGGGCTGGTCATCGACATCAACGACCTTCTCGAGGAGCACCAAGAGGAGCTTACGACGGATGACCTGAAGAAGTTGGAGGCCATGCAACATAACGTCGTTCAAGAGAAGTTCTCTAGCAGCAGCGAGGAAGAGGAGGAGGAGCCTATGACAACGGCAGAAATTAAGGATGTTCTAGCCGCTTTTCATAAAGTGCAATCGTTTATCGAAAAAGACACACTGAAAAGGCTCACACAGGTCGTATGCTTGCGCAGGTTCGATGACGTTTGCCTGAGTCGTTTCAGGAAAATTGTGAAAAGTAGGCAGAAGCAATCTTCCTTGGATCGTTATTTTTTAAAGAGGCCTTCAGCATTAGCAGGAGTAAGCAAAAAGGAAGAACCAAGTGATAAAAAACAGAAAGTTGAAAGCAAAAAGGAAGAACCAAGTGATGAAAAACAGAACGTTGAAAGTGGTGAAGTTGAAATTCTGTAAAAAAAAAAAAAAAAAAAACCTACGTAAAAGTAAAAACTTAAAAATCAAAAAAGAAAAAAAAAATTAATGTTTAGTTTTTTGTAAAGTTAAGTGTTACAGTTTTGTTAATGTGTTTCGTAAATTTTAGTTTTATAGTTTTCCTTAGATTTTTTATGTGTTTTCCGTAAAGTTAAGTGTACGTACGTACATTATCTGCTGTTTGTCCTCCTCCTCCTCTGCCTCCACTTTCGGAGATAGCCTCACTCGAAAGGTAAGCTTCCACATTTTACGTTACAGTAATAATATTTCTTGTACACTAATATACTTTATTTACAGGTTTTGCATTTTTTATTATTAAGTTACGTATTGAATGGTCCAAATTGTTGTAGTATTTCATTGTTTTGTACATGAACTTCCCTGCCAGATATATACTTAGCTTTAGTCTCCGACGTTCCGACAGAATTTCAATCTCGCGGCACACGCGACAGGTAGGTCAGGTGGTCTACCTTACCCGCCGCTGGGTGGCGGGCGTATGAACCAATCTATCTCTCCAGCCAGATTTTTTTCTGTCGCTGAAGCGATAACAACTGTTGTCGTTTCATTCCGATATATTCTTCATTTCTCGCTTGCCTGGAGATTGATTTGGACATTTTGGTGACGTATTCGCTCTATGTTGGCTTGGCATACGCTGATTGTGGACCGTTATTGACTTTGCGCTGGATTTTCCTGTAGAATGTCTGATTTTGATTCTGTTTCCAAAACTCCGGTTTTGTTTAGAGTATGTTTGACCGATGGATGTAAGGTGAGGTTGCCGAAAGCTGCGGTTGACCCTCACACTTTCTGTGTTAAATGTAGGGGAATGAATGTTCGTTTAGTAACCCGTGTCAAGAGTGTGAGGTTTTGAACGAAGATGAATATAAGGCTCTTTCTTCTTATATTAGGAAACTTGAAAGGGATAGGTACGTAAAGCTTCTTCAAGGAGTTCGAGCAGGTCGAGAATGAGTGAGAATGAAATTAACATTATGTAGTTTTAGAACCTTCCTCCCAGGTCTCAGCTCCTGCTCCCCGCACCGAAGCCGTAGATTCGTCTTCGGAGGCGGCGGCCTCAAAAGCTTCCTTGTGTTCTAAGGAAGACAAGAATCTTCGTACTGATCAAGGTAAGAGTGTCAGTGATGATAAGTGCAGTGTACCCAGTGATTGTGGAGGGTGCGTCTGACCGCTCCTTAGTGCCTCCAGGCTAGACCTCTTCCAGACTCCCAGTTCCAGTGGAGGAGGAAAGTCGAAAGCCGCAGGAGGGCTAGGGAGAGCCCCCACCGGTCAGGCGTCCCCTCGGCAGATCCTGAAGTTCGCTCCCAGGCTGCCTTGGATCGTAAGAAGAAGAATATTCTTCGTCAGTGTTTTTCGTCATCCTCTTCTCCTTCGCCGAAGCGTGGTTGGAGCTCTAAGGAGGCGTCACGCCCGTTGAAGAGGGCTGCGGAGGCTCCCTTCAGTACGTTAGCGTCCAGCCCAGAAGACTTTTCTGATGTAGCTTCCTTGCAAGCAAAAGAAGCCTAGGAGATCCGGTGATCGCCCTCCTTCTCCCGCGCCTCGCGCTGAGCTTGCTTCGGAAGAAGATCCTGGGGACTCTCCTTCTCGAGTGCTAGCGGGGCCTACAAGCTCAGATCACAGCCTTGGCGGACTCCTTGGCTTCGAGATCGCGTAGAAGGAAGGATTTGTCTCTCCCTATCAAGAGAGCGAGCGCGTTTCGTTGGAAGAGCGCTCTCCTTGTAATCGGCGATCTCCTTCTTTTGAGGATACTTCTACACATCGTAACATTTCACGAGAGGAACACCACTCCCGCTCGGAGGTGTCGAGACGCCATTCGACGGATAGGCACTCCTTGGACTATGAAGATATTTCCCCAAATCGGATTCCTGCCTCGGGTAGAACGCTCAGCCCCTTCTGTTTCTCCTTCCTTCTAGAGTTCGTGCAAGAAGAGAGAGTCGCTCAGGTCATAGAAGACTTATTTCGTCGTCTCCGTCTCATCTTTCTTCTCCTCGTCTTCTCAGAGAACCTAGGAATGCCCTTCTGAAAGTAGGCGCACTTCTCCTTCCGACTACTGTAGTCGGGCGTCGGATAACGTGACTGGTAGGCGCTCAATCGCATGGAGTTCGCTCCTCCCCTGTAAGACATCAAGAGTCTAGTAGGAGCCCTGCTCCTGGTAAGCGTCATTCTTTTAGTAGCTGTTCTCCTGGAGAAAGACACCTTGATCCTCGTTTGCTTCGTTCTGCCTAGTAGGCGCTCTTCGTTCTCGAGACTCCCTACTCCTGATCGGTCTCCTCTTGCTAGAAGTCAAGAACGCCTCAAGCGCCCTGATTCTGTTAGGCGCTCGGAGCCTTACAGACGTTCTCCCCTTGGTAAGGACCAAGATCTCGCCGAACGCCCTGTTCCGTTTAAGCGCTCGGAGCGTAGCAGCCGCTCTCCGCTTCGTAGGCATCAAGAGCCTCTCAAGCGCCCTGCTCCTGAAAGGCGCCCTATTTTTAGCAACGTTTCGCCGCTTGGTAGGCGCCAGGATTCCACTAAGCGCCCTGTGACAGATAGGCGCTCGGCGCCTAGAGCCGCTCTCCTCACGATTCGGCGGCAGGATCTTAGCAGGGCGCTCTCCCTCTCGTAGTTTCCCTAGGGATAGACGTGGTCTTTCTAGAGAAAGGAGTCCTTCCTCTTTTGCTGTTAAGAGTTTGTCTGCATTTAGGAAGGAATGCGAGTTTAGACAAGAATTTTCGGATAAGCGTCCTTCTTTTACAACTCGTCGTTCTCCTGTACGCCTCTCTACTTTGGAATCTTTCTCCTCATTTCAAGACGTTTGTCTCCTTCATCGCACTGTACCCCAACTAGGAAATCATCTAAGGATTCTCATAAGGATCCTCATCCCCGTTCTCCTCCTCAAGAAGACCAGGAAGCCTCTGAGGAAGAAACTAATACATCGGCAACAGTTTCTTCGTACAAGAAGCTCACAGAGCTTCTCCTTCAGGAGTTCGGAGAGTCTTTGAGCCCTACTGCTCTCCTTCTCCACACTCGTTGTTCTCCACAGCGAAAGCAACGAAAGGATCTTCGTGTGTGAGAATGAAAACCGACTCTTTCTATGAAGAAAGCGCTCAAGAGTTTCGGTTCATGGATGCGTACTAAAGAAGAAGCGGGGAAAACTATGTTTGCCTTCCCTCCGTCGAAGCTTTCAGGACGGACAGGATTTTGGTATGAGACAGGAGAACCCTTGGGACTGGGCCTTCCGTCTTCAGCTGACGCAGATTTTTCGGCACTAGTAGACGCCACTAGAAGATCAGCTTTGAATTCGCCAAAACTACGTGGGCAATGAATGAAATAGATCACATTCTAAAAGGCATTTTTAGAGTCTTGGAAGTTTTCAACTTCTCGATTGGTCCCTCGGAGTCCTAGCCAAGAAAAAACTCAAGGACCGGACACGTTTTCTCCGGAGGATTTGAATTGTGTCTTATCCTGTATGGATAAATCGGTGAGGGATGGGCCAGCGAAATAGCTTCACTGTTTGGAGCAGGGGTCTTGAGAAAAGATCAGTATTTTGCTCATTTTTAACAAAGTCTGTCTCACATGCTCAGAGATCGTCTTTGCTTTTTGCCCCTCTCTCTACGCAGCTGTTTCCTAAACACCTGGTTCAAGACATTTCGAAGGCTCTCTCTGCCAAAGCTACGCAGGACCTTCTAGCGCAGTCTGCAAGGAAGCCGCGCCCTACCTTCCAGACTAAGACGAAGAAAGCTAAGCCGACCTCTCAGGAACCCTTTCAAGGGGCTTCTACCTCTAGATCCTCTTCGTTCAGAGGTCGGAAACCAAATAGAAGAGGGAGGACTTTTACGAAGTCAATCAAACCTCCCAAGTAAGACTCAAGTCCTTCAGACAACTGTAGGCGCCAGGCTTTTACAGTTTGCAGAAGTCTGGCCCAGAAAGACGCAGATGCCTGGACCCTGTCAATTTTGAAGGAAGGGCTATCTAATCCCGTTCTCTTCAAGGCCTCCCTTGACGAATACCCCGAGGGAGTTGACGGCCAGATACAGGGACCCCATCATGAATCAAGCCCTCCGACTAGCGGTAGATCAGATGCTGGAAAAGGAGGCGATCGAACTAGTGGCAGATCATCTTTCGGCAGGCTTTTACAACCGCCTGTTCCTAGTTCCGAAATCCTCAGGGGGGATGGAGACCGGTGTTGGATGTAAGCGCCCTGAACTTCTTCGTCGAAAAGAAGAAGTTCACGATGGAGACCACTGCCTCGGTGTTAGCAGCACTCCGTCCAGGGGACTGGATGGTGTCCTTGGACTTACAGGACGCTTACTTCCACGTACCAATCCATCCTTCCTCGAGGAAGTTTCTAAGATTCATGATGGGGGGAAGAATCTTCCAATTCAGGGCCCTGTGTTTTGGCCTCTCCACGGCCCCCCAAGTCTTTACGGCCATCATGAGGAATGTGGCACAATGGCTTCACCTAGAAGGGTGTGAGGATTTCGCTCTATCTCGACGATTGGCTTATAAGGGCCAATTCCAGAGATCGTTGTCTGAAGGACTTGAAGAAAACCCTGGATTTG
The DNA here is from genome assembly GCF_015104395.2 of Macrobrachium nipponense. Classification (NCBI taxonomy): domain Eukaryota; kingdom Metazoa; phylum Arthropoda; class Malacostraca; order Decapoda; family Palaemonidae; genus Macrobrachium; species Macrobrachium nipponense. The sequence continues at coordinate 16,283,406 of NC_087216.1, read as the reverse complement.
ACTTATTCCTTAGGACTCTCTGGTCAATCTGCAGAAGTCAAGTCGGATTCCCGCGGTCAAGAGTGCGTTTATCTGGGGATCCAGATGAACTCTCTGAGTTTTCGGGCTTTTCCGTCAGGAGAGGATAGCCCGGGGACTCGAAAAAGTAACAACCTCTTAGGGAGAAAGAAGTATGCACAGTGAGGGAGTGGGATGAGTCTGCTGGGGACGCTCTCCTCACTGGAGCAATTTGTTTCCCTAGGAAGGTTGCACCTGAGACCGCTCCAATTCTTTCTTGCATCGGAATTGGAGTCGTCCTTCTCAGGATTTTGAAGTTCTCCCTGTCATTTCTCTTCAAATCAAGAAGGAGTTAGCATGGTGGGCTGATCCCGACAAGTTCTCGCGCAGGGACTGCCGCTTCAATCCCAGAAACCCCAGCCTGGTGTTGTTCTCCGATGCGTCGGAAACAGGTTGGGGGGCGACTCTGGGAACCAAGGAGGTGTCAGGAACCTGGGTGGGGGACCAGTCTTCCTGGCACATCAACAGGAAAGAACTAATAGCCGTGTGGCTGCTCTGAAGGAGTTCGAGTCAGATATGACAGGAGCAGTTGTGCAAATAAACTCGGACAACACCACGGCTCTGGCATACATCAGGAAACAGGGGGGACGCATTCCTTCTCTCTGTACGAAACAGCAAGAGATCTTCTTCTGTGGACAGAAGAAAGGGGGATAAAGCTTCTCACCAGATTCGTACAGGGAGAAAGGAATGTAAGGGCAGATCTCCTCAGCAGGAAAGATCAGGTCCTTATTCCCACAGAGTGGACTCTGCACCAAGATGTTTGCCAGAGCCTTTGGAAGTTGTGGGGCAGGCCTCTCTTAGACCTGTTTGCAACTTCAAAGAACAAAGACTGGATCTGTATTGCTCTCCCATCTCGGATCCGGAGCAATAGGGATAGACGCTCTCCTACTCGATTGGAAAGGACTCGATGTATACGCGTTTCCCCCCTTCAAGATTCTGGGGTTGACTTTAAAAAAGTTCGCAGAGTCAGATTCCGCGAGGATGACTTTGATAGCTCCCTTTTGGCCAGCACAGATTGGTTCACAGAGGTGCTGGAATGGCTAGTGGATTTTCCAAGATCGCTTCCTCTAAGGAGCGATCTACTCCAGACAGCCCCACTTCGACAGGTACCACAAAAAAACCTCCGCTCTCAGTCTGACTGGCTTCAGACTGTCCAGAAACTGGTCAGAGCGAAAGGCTTTTCGTCAGCAGCTGCTAAGGCAATCGCTAGAGCAGAGGAGGTCTTCCACCTTACGAGTGTACCAATCGAAGTGGGATGTCTTCAGAAGATGGTGCAAGAGGAATAACGTTTCCTCTTCCAGTACTCTGTGAATCAAATTGCAGACTTCTTTTTATTCTTAAGACAAGAATGTGGCTTAGTCGTTTCGACGATTAAAGGCTATCGTAGTATGTTGGCGAATGTCTTCAGGCACAGGGGCCTCAACTTATCGGAAGATAAGGACCTACAGGACCTTATTAGGTCTTTTGATACAACGAAAATGCAGTCTCCTAAGACACTAGCTGGAATTTGGATGTAGTCCTTCAATTCCTTGGGTCCTCTAGGTTTGAACCCCCTAATTCAGCCTCATTCAGAGACCTTACCAGGAAGACTCTGTTTTTGATGGCTCTAGCTTCCGCCAGAAGAGTGAGTGAGCTTCAGGCGATTGATGGTAATGTGGGTTTTAAGGAGGACTCTCTCATTTGCTCTTTCCTTCCTGGTTTTCTTGCAAAGAATGAGAACCATCAAGTCCCATGGCCCAAGAACTTCGAGATTCGTGGGTTATCTTCTTTGGTAGGAGAAGAACCCGAGAGAACTCTTTGCCCAGTGAGAAATGGTGAAATACTACCTTAGAGAAAAGAGCAACTGAAAGCCAACCGAGAGGTCCTGTGGTGTTCAGTAAAAGAGCCTACTCGTCCATTGTCGAAGAACGCATTGTCCTTCTTCTTGAGAAGCCTCATCAAAGAAGCACACGGATCCTGCAGAGAAGAACATCTTAGGCTTCTTAAAGTGAAAGCACACGAAGTAAGAGCCATAGCAACTTCTCTTGCTTTCAACAAGAATATGTCCGTGCGAAATCTGATGGAGACAACATTCTGGAGATGTCAGTCAGTGTTCGCGAACCACTACTTACGTGATGTGAGAATCACTTACGAAAAAATGCTTCGCCTTGGGCCCGTACGTATCTGCGGATTCAGTGCTGGGGCAGGGAGCTGGAACTCATCCTGTTTAGTAGTATAAATTTTTTCCCCCTTGTATTTGTTGTTGTTGGTTGCCTTAAAGAGGATGCATGAAGGCATCTCTTTAGGTCGTAATACTAATCTTTAGTAGTTTGGTTAGGTGGTCTGATGAGTGTGGCTCCTTGCAGTAGTAGTGGTTAGGACCTGTTAAGATAGGGACGAACTCCCTTTAACAGGATCCGACTTGGATTCTACCACACAAAGGGATCACATATCCCAGTGGTAGATCCGAGAGTCTTTCAGCATCAGGTCACGTCCTAGCTGTAGCTCTCCAGGTCAACGCAGACTCAGAGACAATATCATAATGAAGTCTTTCTGCCTGAACAGGTAAGAACCAAGGTTATTTATATCCTACAACATCAGTTGTTTCTTATCTCTCCTTATTACTTTAGCTGTCTCTTTACCCTCCACCAAGGGTGCCAATCAGCTAAGTATATATCTGGCAGGGAAGTTCATGTACAAAAATGATATTGTTAAACTACAATAAAGTTTTGTTTTTTACTACTTACCTGGCAGATATATACGTCTAATGGCCCACCAGCCTCCCCTCAGGAGACAGGTGAAAGAAAAAAAAAATCTGGCTAGAGAGATAGATTGGTTCATACGCCCGCCACCCCCAGCGGCGGGTAAGGTAGACCACCTGACCTACCTGTCGCGTGTGCCGCGAGATTTGAAATTCTGTCGGAACGTCGGAGACTAAAGCTAAGTATATATCTGCCAGGTAAGTATGTACAAAACTTTATTGTAGTTTAACAATATCATTTTATAGGTCAATTTAGCTTTACAGTAGTGCCTCAGGATACGAAATTAATCCGTCCGAAGCGGCATCGTAACCTGATTTTTCGTATCTTGAACCACATTTTACATGTAAATTGCCTAATTCATTCCAAGCCCTACAAAAACACCCCAGTAAATTTTATATAATAAAGCTAAATTGACCAAAAAATAATGAAATACAACAATTGGAACATTCAATACATAACATAAACTACATATATGTACACTATATGTACCTATAAATAAAGTGTATTAGTGTACATGGTACAAGAAATACTGTACGTACATAGTATGTAGTAAATGTGGAACCTTACCTTTTGAGTGAGGCGATCTCAGAAAGTGGCGACAGAGGAGGAGGACAAATGGCAGAAAACATGAACACTTAACTTAAGAAACACATTAAAAAATGTCAGAAAACATTAACACTAAATTTTATTAAACACATTAACAATAGCAGAAAACATTAACGCACACAACTTTACAAAAAACTTTAAATTAATTTTTTTTTTTTTTTTTTACAAAATTTCATTTCTTTGCCACTTTCAGCTTTCCTGTTTTTTTTGTATCACTTTGATCTTCCTGTTTTGCTTACTACTACTAAAGGCCTCTTTAAAAATAACTATCCAAGGAAGATTGCTTCTGCTGCTTTTGACAATGCTCCTGAAAGACAGGCAAACGTCATTGAACTGCACAAGCATACAACCTGTGTAAACCTTTTCGGAGTGTCTCTTTTCTACAAATGATTGCACTTTATGAAAAGCAGCTAGAGCATCCTTAATTTTTGCTGTTGTCATAGGGTCCTCCTCCTCCTCCTCGCTGCTGCTAGAGAACTCTTCTTGAACGACGTTATGTTGCATGGCCTCCAACTCCTTCAGGTCATGCGTCGTAAGCTGCTCTTGGTGCTCCTTGAGAAGGTCATTGATGTCGTCCTCATCGACGACCAGCCCCATGGACTTGCCAAGAGTAATGATCTCGTCAAGATCTAGTTGCAAAACAGTTTCAGGATCGTCAACTGTTTCTGAATCTGCATCAGCTCCACCCACGTCGAATCCCTCGAAGTTTCGGGGCGGATACAGCAGGCCAGAGTTTCCTCCACGAAGAATTCAAGGTTCGCCTCAAAACCTCTTGCCAAGCTTGATCGATGAGTCGATGCATATCACAATATCAAAATGCTCCTTCCAAAATTCATGGAAGGTGAGGTTTGTGGTGTCGGTGATGTCGAAACATCTCTTGAAAAGATGTTTCGTATGCAGCTTCTTGAAGTTCGATATTACTTGCTGGTCCATGGGCTGGAGGAGAGAGGTGGTGTTAGGCGGAAGATAAAGAACCTTGATATCTTCCTCAAGGACCAGTAGGGTGAGTAGGGGCATTGTCCAACAACAGCTGACATTTCAGAGGGAGGCACTTCTCTTCCAAGAATTTCTTCGCTGTCGGGCCGAAACACAGATTTACCCACTCGGTGAACAAAAGTCTCATTACCCAGGCTTTCCCATTAGCCCTCCACATCACTGGAAGCTTCTCCTTTAGCACTTTGTGGGCCTTGAAGGCTCGAGGAGTCTCCGAATGATAGACAAGTAGGGGCTTGACTTTACAATCCCCACTGGCGTTGGAACATAGTGCGAGCATAAGCCTGTCTTTCATAGGCTTATTCCCGGGTAGCTTCTTCTCTTCCTCCGTGATGTACGTCCGATGAGGCATTTTTTTTCCAAAAAAGGCGTCTCGTCACAGTTGAAGACTTGCTGAGAACTGTAGCCTTTCTTGATCGTCTTCTCGTCGAAGGTGTTATAAAGGCTTCGGCCACTTTCATGTCTGAGCTGGCAGCCTCCCCATGCCGCACCACCGAATGGATGCCAGTCCGTTTCCGGAACTTTTCAAACCACCCACGAGAAGCCTTGAAGTCTGGGGTTGGCGTCGATGTCCCTTCTCCTCTGTCATCTTTGGCCTGGGCAATCAGATCACCGAAAATAGCGCTGGCCTTGTGGCAGATTGCCGTCTCGGTTATCGTATCGCCAGTGATTCCTTTGTCTTTTATCCATTCAAGAAGCAGCCTCTCCATCTCATCCTGCATGTGGCTCCTCTTGTTTGACAAAATAGTCACGCCCTTGGAAGGTGTAGCTGCTTTGATGGCTTCCTTCTGCTTAAGGATGGTACCTATCGTCGACGGATTTTCGGCCTTATTCCGTTAGCGATCACACTCAACCGCATGCCAGCCTCATACTTCTTTGATTATCTCCATCTTTTATCTCCATAGAAAGCATCCTCTTCTTTCCGTGAGCTTCAGCAACTTTCTTGGGACCCATGACTATAATTAAGTTACTAATTAAGTTCTCACACAACACGATAAAGTACAAAGTGATATCACTAAACACTAATTTACGTTAACAAGCGAAATCGTATATGTGAGTGAACGAATTCCGCGTGCATACGATAACGCTAGTGCAAGGAAGTGGCCGAAGGACGCCTTTACGTAGAGCATGATGGGATAGATGCTGACCAATAGGAGAGCAGGATCATACGGCGATGACTAGCATCAGGAAAGTGGAAGGATGGTGGCGAGTCTACAGAGTTAGAGGCGCGCGAGTTTTAAAATTGTTCTTGGTGGTCTGGGCAAATCTCAGGACTTTACAGTAACACCCTTTCGTAACCTGAATTATTTTTGTATGCAGAGGCAAAAAAATCTTTGTCTTTGCTTTCGTAACTTGGATTTTTCTTAAGTTGGGACTTTCGTATGTCGAGGTTCCACTGTATTATGAAATTTACTGGGGTGTTTTTGGAGGGCTTGGAACGGATTAGCCATTTTACATATAAAATGTGGTCCAAGATACGAAAACCTCATTATATACGAAAGGCGCCTCGGAACGGATTAATTTCGTATCTCGAGGTACTACTGTACTTGGGAAAAGTTTTTATATCTCATAAACTGATAGCTATTCTAATGTGAAATGTAACTTTTATTTTGTACCATAGCAGTGTTATTTAGTTGTAATTTAAAAATTTGAATGTGTTTCCTGCATAAATACAAACCCTCCCTTTTTGGCCTTTACTTTTAAACCAAGGGTTAATTTTGTACTTGTAAAACAAGCAAAGAAGTTAACACGTTGTTGAACTTCGTTTGGCATGGGGAGTACACCACCTCCCTACCTGTACCAAGTCTCTTTACACCCACAGTTCATAGTTCAAACAAGTGTTCTGGTTATATCTATTTTTCATAGTTCCACCTTTATTAATTCACAAGTCAACATAGTTGCAATTCTTGTTACTAACCAGCACTTTCCACAGCATAGTAAAGGCACTAATAGATATAAATTCCTCAGAGGAGTCTTATAAAGGGTACCCTGAACCGAGGTACATAAGAGTCTAAGGATCAGTGATTTAGACAGTGAGAAGGCTTTAGTGGCCCTTGTTGGATCTTCCAGCATAATTGTAGACATTTACCGCACCTCGTAGCTCACATTGGATTATTGATTCTCCTTTTTAAAACTTATGTGGCGAATCTGTGCCCATGAGCAGCTGACACAAGCCACCTCCTTAACATCAACAAATAGAAGTCTTTTTTTGGCTCTGCTGGAAAAATAACTACCTTGTTTGAGATTTCACCATTATTAAGACATCACTTATCCGTCTTCTGCAAATTGACCAAGGAGGTTCACATTTCCACCCAAATGGGTAAGGGTGGCAATTTAGCACAGGTTACCATTTTTTTAAAGTGATCCAGGTGTGCATGAACCAAGGACATTGGCTCGGATTCCTCATCTGTCAAAACTAACAGGAGCTACCGAGACTACAACCAGCCTTGACACATCAAACGTGACTATAATTTACTCCAAGTTATAGAAATGGAAGGTGTACTGGGCCAGGGGGATCTTAAAGCATGAACTCAGGGCTCACCCCAGAAAATTCTTTGCTGTCATGGAGCATTAGTTGGGAGACTACTAAGATGAAGGTTCCTTGGCAAGGCAATCAGTGGTGAGTACAGGGTGTTCCAGCTCATATATTTTTAGGAAAGGAGCTTTGCAGCAGATCATATGGGTCTTGATTAGCTAATCAAGGATAATATCAGTTCAGTCTTTCCCACCTAATTTCTGATTCAGTCTGACTCTTAAGTAATAGATTTGTTGTGAAACATTTTTTTTAAAAACAAAATATATTTTATTCAAAACCAGTACTATAATGCAAGTTCCCACCTTCCAGCAACATTATTTCCCACATTTTGTAGATCAGATGACATGAATACTAACTTTTGTACGTGTTTGTGAATCCTACATTCTCAAGCAGTCAAAAGTTAGTATTCATGTCATCTGATCTACAAAATGTGGGAAATAATGTTGCTGGAAGGTGGGAACATTATTTCCCACATTTTGTAGATCAGATGACATGAATACTAACTTTTGACTGTTTGTGAATCCTACATTCTCAAGCAGTCAAAAGTTAGTATTCATGTCATCTGATCTACAAAATGTGGGAAATAATGTTCCCACCTTCCAGCAACATTATTTCCCACATTTTGTAGATCAGATGACATGAATACTAACTTTTGACTGCTTGAGAATGTAGGATTCACAAACACGTACACATTACTTCTAGGCGACTCTCATTGTCTTTTTTTAGGGGGACAAATCATTTTGAATGATTTCCTATGTGAAAAATGGGCTAATTGCTGATTAAATACAGGCAGTCTTTGGTTAACTGTGGGGGATCCGTTCCTGGCCAAGCACCAATAACCGAAAATCGTTGTTAACTGGAACATCACAATAATTATGGTAATAAATGGCGTTTGTGACGCCATAAGTGCAGATAAATGGCTTAACCATGCCGTTAACTGGTTATTGGCATCGATAAACCACTTACAACACCAATAAACTGCTTGCCAGAGCTGATATATGCTTACCAGCACCGAAAAATCTGGTTAGCAATGTCCTTAGCCAAGCATCGTAAAACCGAAATGCTGTTAACTGATGCTGCTGGTAAGAGGGGACTGCCTGTAATGGGTTTATATGAATAAATGAATTTTGATTTTTATTGAACCTGTAATGTTATTACAGGTTCGTTCAACTGCATTCAAGCCTCTGCTCAGCGCAACAGGGAAATAGAGAATCTCATCAAACGGCAGCGTAAAATCAACCTTGAAGATTGGAGAGAGAAAAATAAAGTTGAACATATAAATAATTCAAGTATATTCTTAGAAGATGATAAAAATATATTTTCCAGGTCAAGACCTAAAGAAAAACTGTATGATGATCAGCACAGGGTGAGGGTGTTTTCTAATTTTTGTAAGCATTGTGGTGGAAGGAAATGATGATTTAAGATTCAAAGTAAGTAGTGCAATAAAATTGTTATTTGTGTGTATAGCAATAAAACCTTCAATCTTTTATTTTATACATGCCGCAGCTGCCATTATCAGGCTTGTGGTAGACTATACGTTAGGAGTAACAAATGTTAATGCAACAGACTATCCTCAAATCATTACATTTTTTACTTAGGTCCATTTGTAAAAAGTAATTGTACCAGTGAAAATATTATGACAGGTAATGCATATTTAAAAAAACTAAAATGGAGTGCCAGTTTTGGCACTACGTATATGTATGTAGTAGTCCCTGAATTGCATCCTTTTCAATTTACCTGTGATCAGGGACTTACTGTCATGAATAGTGGATTGTCCATCTTGGTGTATCTATGTCTTCAGAATGTTTGTTTAGGCTTTTCACATCACATTCACGCTTTCACTGTGTACTATAATGTTTTTTTTTTCATAATTTTCGTACTTGATAAGTACAGTCAGTAATTTTTACAGTTTTTGTTTCATATTAAGCTGCACTTTTGATTTTGATTCTCACTTGGTGCTACCTGCAGGGTTAGGCATCTTTTTGCACTGACTGATGTGTTGAGTGTGATCCCTGGTTTGAGGCTCACTGGGAATAGGTATGGAATCAGGAAATCTCATGTAGGTATGGGCAGTTTTTACTTTAGAAGGATTTCCCTGTAGTGCTGATCTCAGTTCATGGAGCCACATGGGGCTGCCTTGCAGATCAATTAGATTGAGATCACATTTTGTCTCTCCATTGCCCAGCTCTTGCTCCCACAAGAGATCCTGGAGCAATCTTTTAGTTATATCATACAATTAGGTTTTGTTCAGTTGGAAAGAGTAAACTTACCACAAAGAAAAGAATTTTTTTCAAATGGCAGCTACTGACTACCTCTGTTGCTAATGCTTCTGATAACAAGGCATTATAAATCCACTAGTCTGCTTACCCAACAAGGGAACAAAAATAAGGGTTATGTGAAGTACTGGTTTGACTAAATATATAGATCCTGCAGTAGTGTGAACATATAACTAGATAAACATTACTCTTCTATTAATGAATCACTTGATAAGCTCCAAACACACTCAGAGATGTCACAGCTTAAAAGGAAAAGCTTTGTAATTTATGTTTTAAAAACAAATTTTTATTGTTCTGTAGCCCCACTTTTGTTTATTGTTTGGTAGTACAGACCCCGTTTAACCAGTTTAATCTGGTTTTGTAGCTTTTATCATGCCTCCTTTTGACAGGTACCTCTTGTGGAGAGTCCCCTTTTAGTGTCCAGTGTAAAGAAATTAGTTGTCTCCTCCCTTTTTGTGTTGAGTACTCAATTTTATGTTCATTTTTTATTATTTTATCCTTAGAAACTTGTATAGCATTTTGAGAGAATTATGAATTTATCTGAGAATATTCATCTTGAATTTAAAGAAGTACTAGTCTCTTTGACTCCACAAATTATGCTTCTTGGAAATAGGATTGAGTATGTAGCATAGGTGTGTGGGTCATCCTCTCACCACTGCCATCCATGGAAAACTAATTAACATTTATAAAGATGTACATTCAGCTAAATTTGGCCTTGTCTTTGAAGCTCAGCTCAGTGGATGTTGTGCATTCCACCTGCTCATGCCTCTCCTAACTGTAGGCAGTCTAACCTGTGTTCATACTGGTCTAAAGGCTGGGGATGAGCTATACAACGTGTTTTAAGACTTAGGTCTGGTGGTGCACACTCTGTTTTGGCTCACCCTTGGAGCAGTGATGGTGAACCTAACTAGCAAAGGGTTCAGTCAGACTTTCATCAGATGCCAGGTTGTATGGAAAGTTGTTACAGGAGTCAGCCTTCCCCCTACTCATACGCTTGACCAGGAAACTGGCATTTTTAGGTAGTAATAGATTAGGCTCATACCTCACGTTCAAATTTTTTCGGAACATTGCCAACCCTGTTCTCTGAGGCAAAACGTTTCACTTAAGACAAGATTCTTCTGCAAGTTTTAAAGATAATGTGCATGTTTCATAGATAAGAAAATTAAAGTTTTTTTTATCATAATCCCACTAACCATCCAAGTATTCATCCCTATTTGCCAAAGAAAAAGTAGAGTTGCTTAAGGAATACCATTTGAGACTTCAGCTTTTTATACCTAGGATCAATGGAAATCATAGGTAAGATTTGCAATGTTTGTGACATTTAAAGACTACAGAATCAATTTATTTATAAATTTAATGCCAAAACTTACACTCGGTATTCTTGTAAGCCTATTACATATTTCCAAAATATGTACTAGTCTATTTTGTTAAGTACTGAAAGGTTTTTAGAACTCCTGAATTTAGGAATTTAAATGTTCCCTACTTAACAGTCCATGTTTCTTTACTGGCTCTTCAAAAAATAATGTACAATTAAACCAAAATATTTAGGATAAAAATATAATAAACCCATTATCATCAATAGCGTTTAGGAATTAAAGTTACTGTATTACCTAATAATGTATGGGACCAATACTAGTACGAGTATGCAACTTACATATGCTGTTGTAATTTAAAGGTGCTACTTGTGTAATGTACATATACTACATTTACATTTTTGCTGCTAACACGGGTGGAATTTTAACTAACCAGCAGCATCATTTTTTGTGAAAATCAACCTAATGCATGAAGTACATTGTTACTCTTGGCTTATGCATGAAAGATGGGCCATCCTTGTGAGAGCTGAGAACGTTATTTGTCTGGTTAAACTATTTATTAATAATTGTGATAGTACACAAGAAGTCATGATGATGACCTGTGGCATGCCTTTTATAATTGAGAAGAAAGTTTAAACATTAGGTTTAGTGCAATTTTGTATATCACATAATAAGGAAAGGCACTTTTTAAACAGTGCATATTGCAATTGACTAATATTTTGTCGTTTGAGTTGATTCCGTCCACAGTGTCAGATGCAATAATTTTCTGTGATTAATTGCAGCACATAGATTTCAGATTCGTTTCTGGTCCTTGGTATTGTTACATTAACTACTTATCTTGTTTATGCATTGGGAAATTATGGGTTGTCATTTAGAAAGATAGTCTGGGTTTAAGCATTAACCCACATAGTTGATTCTTATGATAAATAAGGAATATTTTTATTCAAAGAAAATTTCAGCTTTATAGTATGTTGAACAAGAATATGCCATATAGTAGAATATATGCAAAATAAGTCTATACATTTTTTAAACTTAAAGATTTTATCTTGTGTCCAATATTTGGCATTGTAAACTTTTTTTTTTAGAAGATATTTAGAACCTCATGGGTTAATAATACAAGCCAAATGCAGTCTTGTCATTGTGCAGCAGCAATGACGTACGCACATACATATTAGTGTTAAGCTAAGCTATGTATCTGGCAAGAGTAACTTGAATCCTAAGAAAAAGCAGAACTCAGTACTTTGTCTTACATAAAATGAAATCTATATTTAGGATACTGTACTTAACTCTTTTATTTTATTTCATTTTATTTTATCAAGCACTATGGCATTTTAAGTTGAGCATGATATTTTTTATCTAATTTGGAAGTAACAAATGTTGCTTTATATAATGGTATTCAGGAGCTTTTATAAGTGGGTATTCCTCAGTAGGTAAGCAAGTGGAATGTATTAAATTGAAAAATTCAGATTTTATTAGCATTAATGTGACAGAGCATTAGAGTCCATTGATTTTAGGCCACTTCACTTCTGTAAGCCTGTTTTTCCTTTAAATTGAAGAAAAGGGTGTAATGTTAATATCCACCACCATAGCCATGTATTTTGTTTTACTTATTATCATCTCATTTTCTTAATATTGCTCTTCTTTGCCATCATATCATGTAACTATATGACTTGATGTCTTCACAGATTAGATTTTTTAGCAATAATCCTGGACAAGATATTTGTGTCTGGTAAAGGTAATAACAAGGATCCCAGGCACCTTAAGCAAATTTTACATGGAAATTTGTTGCCTTAACCAAATTAATCTTTGGTTTTAAAGGTTAACATACCATATTGTAATTATTTTCAAGAACATTACATGTATTAGCATTTTTCAAGAGCATATTACTAAATTTGCCTCTGTACAATTACAAGTGAACTAAGGTGGATGCCATATACAACTATGAAAGTTTGTTTCATCCCATCTTCCTGTAAAATATAGTATGTGAAGTGGGATGAAACGTGGCTGCATGATATGCAAATACAGGGAAAGGGTCCTCTAGTGAAAAATTGCTTATACTTTTTGATATCATAAAAAAAAATAAATTATAAAAATTGCTGATGTTATCAGAGCTTCTGTTTTTTTAAGTAGTACACATTTTATATTTTATACTATATATATATATATATATATATAATTTATATAATATCTTATTATATATATTATAATATTATATATATAATATTATTATTATATTATGATATATATATATATAGATATATATATATATGATATATAATATTTAAAATATATATTATATATATATTATATATATATATATCTATAGTATTATTACGATCTCGACTCTCGAGATCGACAGGTTCTTAAAAATAATAAACAATTGGGCTGTAATGACTGACGACAGGTGACAAACAAAGGAGAGAGGAGCATAACAAAGTCAAAAAGTTACCTTAAAATTAATTTATTTACATAATGTACAGCGAGTCAAGGTTCTGGGTGGCAAAAACGCAAAAAAATTACAAACTAACAATAATAATTAATATTTAAAACCAGTCTAAGAAACAATAAAATCCACCCTTCAATAACAAAGCCATGAAAATCACAATCTAAATAATAAAAAGAATAATCACAAATAGGCTGTATAAGGGCAATAACAATCTAAATATAATAAATAGAAATAGGCAGCGTAATACATAACTAAAATTGACACTGAAGCAGCATAATGATACTAAGAGCAAAACGGGGACACTTCCTCAAACAATGAAGACAACAGTCCAATGCCGGACGATCAAGATAGAGCCGATACGACAACCATCTCGTCCTTGGAGACAATATGGACATCCTCCTCGAATGCTGGACGATCAAGACAGAGTTGATACAACAACCATCTCGTCCTCAGATGCAGTATGGAAGTCCTCCTCGACCACTTGACGAAACCACGTCACTGCTGCTGCCCAGTGAGGTCGCACTCGACACATCGTCCTCTTGACGACGAAAACACAATAATGCTGGCCAAAGGCTGCTGACCTCCAACTCGAAGACATACACCATTCGAAGACATACACCATACGAAGACTTCAATTAAATAACCAGGTATCCAGTACCTGACGCTGCCTCATGCTGGTCCACAGGTAATCATACCTGACTGCCTCTGACTGACTGGTTGTTCTGCCCTCCAGAACCTGACTGGTTGTTCTGCCCTCCAGAACCTGACTGGTTGTTCTGCCCTCCAGAACCTGACTGACGAAGTTTGACGCCATCCACCAGACGTCAACTCGCCAGCAATTAAAAAACAAAAACAAAGGAGGCAACAATCCACCAAGGGAACAATCGGCAAACGATTGTTCCTAACACCTCCCCACCTAACAGAAAAAAAAATTATTATTATTAATTTTTTTTTTTTACAAACAAAATACTCTTCCCCGTTGCTGCCACACCCCCGTCAGCCAAAACAGAACCAACCCTGGCCTAAGGTCGCCAATATTACGATCTCGACTCTCGAGATCGACAGGTTCTTAAAAATAATAAACAATTGGGCTGTAATGACTGACGACAGGTGACAAACAAAGGAGAGAGGAGCATAACAAAGTAAAAAAGTTACCTTAAAATTAATTTATTTACATAATGTACAGCGAGTCAAGGTTCTGGGTGGCAAAAACGCAAAAAAATTACAAACTAACAATAATAATTAATATTTAAAACCAGTCTAAGAAACAATAAAATCCACCCTTCAATAACAAAGCCATGAAAAATCACAATCTAAATAATAAAAAGAATAATCACAAAATAGGCTGTATAAGGGCAATAACAATCTAAATATAATAAATAGAAATAGGCAGCGTAATACATAACTAAAATTGACACTGAAGCAGCATAATGATACTAAGAGCAAAACGGGGACACTTCCTCAAACAATGAAGACAACAGTCCAATGCCGGACGATCAAGATAGAGCCGATACGACAACCATCTCGTCCTTGGAGACAATATGGACATCCTCCTCGAATGCTGGACGATCAAGACAGAGTTGATACAACAACCATCTCGTCCTCAGATGCAGTATGGAAGTCCTCCTCGACACCATTGACGAAACCACGTCACTGCTGCTGCCCAGTGGGTCGCACTCGACACATCGTCCTCTTGACGACGAAAACACAATAATGCTGGCCAAAGGCTGCTGACCTCCAACTCGAAGACATACACCATTCGAAGACATACACCATACGAAGACTTCAATTAAATAACCAGGTATCCAGTACCTGACGCTGCCTCATGCTGGTCCACAGGTAATCATACCTGACTGCCTCTGACTGACTGGTTGTTCTGCCCTCCAGAACCTGACTGGTTGTTCTGCCCTCCAGAACCTGACTGGTTGTTCTGCCCTCCAGAACCTGACTGACGAAGTTTGACGCCATCCACCAGACGTCAACTCGCCAGCAATTAAAAAACAAAAACAAAGGAGGCAACAATCCACCAAGGGAACAATCGGCAAACGATTGTTCCTAACAAGTAATATATTATTATATAGTAAATATATATAACATATATATATCCATTAAATATATAATATAATAATATATATATTAATTATATATAAATTATATCTAATTAATTATAATATTATATATATATTTTATAATTATTATATATATATATATATACATATACCATATATATATATATATATATATATAGTATTATATTAATATATATATATATCATATTAATTTATGTATATATTATATTATATATATATATTATATATAGTATATATATATAATATATATATATAAATATATATATATATTGTGGAAGTATTGGTGTCATTTTCTATATCATGGACTTTTATTGCCTTCTAAAGG
>NC_087216.1:16247190-16267523 GCF_015104395.2 Macrobrachium nipponense | reverse complement strand
CCTTTAGAAGGCAATAAAAGTCCATGATATAGAAAATGACACCAATACTTCCACAATATATATATATATTCTATATATATATATATATATAGTAATATATATATATATATATATATATATATATATATATATATATATATATATATATATATACATAAATATATATATATATATATACATATATATAAGATATATATATATATATATATATATATATATATAGTATAAAAATATAAAATGTGTACTACTTAAAAAAACAGAAGCTCTGATAACATCAGCAATTTTTATCATTTATTTTTTTTTTAGGATATCAAAAAGTATAAGCAATTTTTCACTAGAGGACCCTTTCCCTGTATTTGCATATCATGCAGCCACGTTTCATCCACTTCACATACTATATTTTACAGGAAGATGGGATGAAACAAACTTTCATAGTTGTATATGGCATCCACCTTAGTTCACTTGTAATTGTACAGAGGCAAATTTTTAGTAATATGCTCTTGAAAAATGCTAATACATGTAATGTTCTTGAAAATAATTACAATATGGTATGTTAACCTTTAAAACCAAAGATTAATTTGGTTAAGGCAACAAATTTCCTTGTAAAATTTGCTTAAGGTGCCTGGGATCCTTGTTATTATCTTTACCGGACACAACTATCTTGTCCAGGATTATCGCTAAAAAATCTAATCTGTGAAGACATCAAGTCATATAGTTACATGATATGATGGCAAAGAAGAGCAATGTTAAGAAAATGAGATGATAATAAGTAAACAAAATACATGGCTATGGTGGTGGATATTAACATTACACCCTTTTCTTCAATTTAAAGGAAAAACAGGCTTACAGAAGTGAAGTGGCCTAAAATAAATGGACTCTAATACTCTGTCACATTAATGCTAATAAAATCTGAATTTTTCAATTTAATACATTCCCCTTTCTTACCTACTGAGGAATACCCACTTATAAAAGCTCCTGAATACCATTACATATATAAAGCAACATTTGTTACTTCCAAATTAGATAAAAAATATCATGCTCAACTTAAAGTGCCATAGTGCTTGATAAAATAAAATTAAATAAAATAAAATAGTTAAGTACAGTATCCTAAATATACATTTCATTTTATGTAAGACAAAGTACTGAGTTCTGCTTTTTCTTAGGATTCAAGTTACTCTTGCCAGATACATAGCTTAGCTTAACACTAATATGTATGTGCGTACGTCATTGCTGCTGCACAATGACAAGACTGCATTTGGCTTGTATTATTAACCCATGAGGTTAAAATATCTTCTAAAAAAAAAAGTTTACACAATCGCCAAATATTGGACACAAGATAAAATCTTTAAGTTTAAAAAAATGTATAGACTTATTTTGCATATATTCTACTATATGGCATATTCTTGTTCAACATACTATAAAGCTGAAATTTTTCTTTGAATAAAAATATTCCTTATTTATCATAAGAATCAACTATGTGGGTTAATGCTTAAACCCAGACTATCTTTCTAAATGACAACCCATAATTTCCCAATGCATAAACAAGATAAGTAGTTAATGTAACAATACCAAGGACCAGAAACGAATCTGAAATCTATGTGCTGCAATTAATCACAGAAAATTATTGCATCTGACACTGTGGACGGAATCAACTCAAACGACAAAATATTAGTCAATTGCAATATGCACTGTTTAAAAAGTGCCTTTCCTTATTATGTGATATACAAAATTGCACTAAACCTAATGTTTAAACTTTCTTCTCAATTATAAAAGGCATGCCACAGGTCATCATCATGACTTCTTGTGTACTATCACAATTATTAATAAATAGTTTAACCAGACAAATAACGTTCTCAGCTCTCACAAGGATGGCCCATCTTTCATGCATAAGCCAAGAGTAACAATGTACTTCATGCATTAGGTTGATTTTCACAAAAAATGATGCTGCTGGTTAGTTAAAATTCCACCCGTGTTAGCAGCAAAAATGTAAATGTAGTATATGTACATTACACAAGTAGCACCTTTAAATTACAACAGCATATGTAAGTTGCATACTCGTACCTAGTATTGGTCCCCATACATTATTAGGTAATACAGTAACTTTAATTCCTAAACGCTATTGATGATAATGGGTTTATTATATTTTATCCTAAATATTTTGGTTTAATTGTACATTATTTTGAAGAGCCAGTAAAGAAACATGGACTGTTAAGTAGGGAACATTTAAATTCCTAAATTCAGGAGTTCTAAAAACCTTTCAGTACTTAACAAAATAGACTAGTATATTTTGGAAATATGTAATAGCTTACAAGAATACCGAGTGTAAGTTTTGGCATTAAATTTATAAATAAATTGATTCTGTAGTCTTTAAATGTCACAAACATTGCAAATCTTACCTATGATTTCCATTGATCCTAGGTATAAAAAGCTGAAGTCTCAAATGGTATTCCTTAAGCAACTCTACTTTTTCTTTGGCAAATAGGGATGAATACTTGGATGGTTAGTGGGATTATGATAAAAAAACTTTAATTTCTTATCTATGAAACATGCACATTAATCTTTAAAACTTGCAGAAGAATCTTGTCTTAAGTGAAACGTTTTGCCTCGAGAACAGGGTGGCAATGTTCCGAAAAATTTGAACGTGAGGTATGAGCCTAATCTATTACTACCTAAAAATGCCAGTTTCCTGGTCAAGCGTATGAGTAGGGGGAAGGCTGACTCCTGTAACAACTTTCCATACAACCTGGCATCTGATGAAAGTCTGACTGAACCCTTTGCTAGTTAGGTTCACCATCACTGCTCCAAGGGTGAGCCTCTATTAAAGAAAACAGAGAGTGTGCACCACCAGACCTAAGTCTTAAAACACGTTGTATAGCTCATCCCCAGCCTTTAGACCAGTATGAACACAGGTTAGACTGTCTACAGTTGGGAGAGGCATGAGCAGGTGGAATGCACAACATCCACTGAGCTGAGCTTCAAAGACAAGGCCAAATTTAGCTGAATGTACATCTTTATAAATGTTAATTAGTTTTCCATGGATGGCAGTGGTGAGAGGATGACCCACACACCTATGTTACATACTCAATCCTATTTCCAAGAAGCATAAATTTGTGGAGTCAAAGAGACTAGTACTTCTTTAAATTCAAGATGAATATTCTCAGATAAATTCATAATTCTCTCAAAATGCTATACAAGTTTCTAAGGATAAAATAATAAAAAAAAAAATGAACATAAAATTGAGTAACTCACACAAAAAGGGAGGAGACAACTAATTTCTTTTCACTGGACACTAAAAGGGGACTCTCCACAAGAGGTACCTGTCAAAAGGAGGCATGATAAAAGCTACAAAACCAGATTAAACTGGTTAAACGGGGTTGTACTACCAAACAATAAACAAAAGTGGGGCTACAGAACAATAAAAATTTGTTTTTAAAACATAAATTACAAAGCTTTTCCTTTTAAGCTGTGACATCTCTGAGTGTGTTTGGAGCTTATCAAGTGATTCATTAATAGAAGAGTAATGTTTATCTAGTTATATGTTCACACTACTGCAGGATCTATATATTTAGTCAAACCAGTACTTCACATAACCCTTATTTTTGTTCCCTTGTTGGGTAAGTAGACTAGTGGATTTATAATGCCTTGTTATCAGAAGCATTAGCAACAGAGGTAGTCAGTAGCTGCCATTTGAAAAAAATTCTTTTCTTTGTGGTAAGTTTACTCTTTCCAACTGAACAAAACCTAATTGTATGATATAACTAAAAGATTGCTCCAGGATCTCTTGTGGGAGCAAGAGCTGGGCAATGGAGAGAAAATGTGATCTCAATCTAATTGATCTGCAAGGCAGCCCCATGTGGCTCCATGAACTGAGATCAGCACTACAGGGAAATCCTTCTAAAGTAAAAACTGCCCATACCTACATGAGATTTCCTGATTCCATACCTATTCCCAGTGAGCCTCAAACCAGGGATCACACTCAACACATCAGTCAGTGCAAAAAGATGCCTAACCCTGCAGGTAGCACCAAGTGAGAATCAAAATCAAAAGTGCAGCTTAATATGAAACAAAAACTGTAAAAATTACTGACTGTACTTATCAAGTACGAAAATTATGAAAAAAAAAACATTATAGTACACAGTGAAAGCGTGAATGTGATGTGAAAAGCCTAAACAAACATTCTGAAGACATAGATACACCAAGATGGACAATCCACTATTCATGACAGTAAGTCCCTGATCACAGGTAAATTGAAAAGGATGCAATTCAGGGACTACTACATACATATACGTAGTGCCAAAAACTGGCACTCCATTTTAGTTTTTTTAAATATGCATTACCTGTCATAATATTTTCACTGGTACAATTACTTTTTACAAATAACCTTAACTTTTCCTAGAATTCTGATGGCTGCAAAAGTGAATGGACCTAAGTAAAAAATGTAATGATTTGAGGATAGTCTGTTGCATCAACATTTGTTACTCCTAACGTATAGTCTACCACAAGCCTGATAATGGCAGCTGTGGCATGTATAAAATAAAAGTTTGAAGGTTTTATTGCTATACACACAAATAACAATTTTATTGCACTATACTTAATTTAAATCTTAAATCATCATTTCCTTCCACCACAATGCTTACAAAAATTAGAAAACACCCTCACCCTGTGCTGATCATCATACAGTTTTTCTTTAGGCCTTGACCTGGAAAATATATTTTTATCATCTTCTAAGAATATACTTGAATTATTTATATGTTCAACTTTATTTTTCTCTCTCCAATCTTCAAGGTTGATTTTACGCTGCCGTTTGATGAGATTCTCTATTTCCCTGTTGCGCTGAGCAGAGGCTTGAAGTGCAGTTGAACGAACCTGTAATAACATTACAGGTTCAATAAAAATCAAAATTCATTTATTCATACAAACCCATTACAGGCAGTCCCCTCTTACCAGCGGCATCAGTTAACAGCATTTCGGTTTTACGATGCTTGGCTAAGGACATTGCTAACCAGATTTTCGGTGCTGGTAAGCATATATCAGCTCTGGCAAGCAGTTTATCAGTGTTGTAAGTGGTTTATTGATGCCAATAACCAGTTAATGGCATGGTTAAGCCATTTATCTGCACTTATGGCGTCACAAACGCCATTTATTACCATAATTATTGTGATGTTCCAGTTAACAACGATTTTCGGTTATTGGTGCTTGGCCAGGAACGGATCCCCCACCGTTAACCATAGACTGCCTGTATTTAATCAGCAATTAGCCCATTTGTCACATAGGAAATCATTCAAAATGATTTGTCCCCCTAAAAAAAGACAATGAGAGTCGCCTAGAAGTAATGTGTACGTGTTTGTGAATCCTACATTCTCAAGCAGTCAAAAGTTAGTATTCATGTCGTATGATCCACAAAATGTGGGAAATAATGTTGCTGGAAGGTGGGAACTTGCATTATAGTACTGGTTTTGAATAAAATATATTTTGTTTTTAAAAAAAATGTTTCACAACAAATCTATTACTTAAGAGTCAGACTGAATCAGAAATTAGGTGGGAAAGACTGAACTGATATTATCCTTGATTAGCTAATCAAGACCCATATGATCTGCTGCAAAGCTCCTTTTCCTAAAAATATATGAGCTGGAACACCCTGTACTCACCACTGATTGCCTTGCCAAGGAACCTTCATCTTAGTAGTCTCCCAACTAATGCTCCATGACAGCAAAGAATTTTCTAGGGTGAGTCCTGAGTTCATGCTTTAAGATCCCCCTGGCCCAGTACACCTTCCATTTCTATAACTTGGAGTAAATTATAGTCACATTTGATGTGTCAAGGCTGGTTGTAGTCTCGGTAGCTCCTGTTAGTTTTGACAGATGAGGAATCCGAGCCAATGTCCTTGGTTCATGCACACCTGGATCACTTTAAAAAAATGGTAACCTGTGCTAAATTGCCACCCTTACCCATTTGGGTGGAAATGTGAACCTCCTTGGTCAATTTGCAGAAGACGGATAAGTGATGTCTTAATAATGGTGAAATCTCAAACAAGGTAGTTATTTTTCCAGCAGAGCCAAAAAAAGACTTCTATTTGTTGATGTTAAGGAGGTGGCTTGTGTCAGCTGCTCATGGGCACAGATTCGCCGCATAAGTTTTAAATAGGAAAATCAATAATCCAATGTGAGCTACGAGGTGCGGTAAATGTCTACAGTTATGCTGGAAGATCCAACAAGGGCCACTAAAGTCTTCTCACTGTCTAAATCACTGATCCTTAGACTCTTATGTACCTCGGTTCAAGGTACCCTTTATAAGACTCCTCTGAGGAATCTATATCTATTAGTGCCTTTTCTATGCTGTGGAAAGTGCTGGTTAGTTACAAGAATTGCAACTATGTTGACTTGTGAATTAATAAAGGTGGAACTATGAAAAATAGATATCAACCAGAAAACTTGTTTGAACTGTGAACTGTGGGTGTAAAGAGACTTGGTACAGGTAGGGAGGTGGTGTACTCCCCATGCCAAACGAAGTTCAACAAGTGTTAACTTCTTTGCTTGTTTTAAGTACAAAATTAACCCTTGGTTAAAAGTAAAGGCCAAAAAGGGAGGGTTTGTATTTATGCAGGAACACATTCAAATTTTAAATTACAACTAAATGACAACTGCTATGGTACAAAATAAAAGTTACATTTCACATTAGAATAGCTATCAGTTTATGAGATATAAAAACCTTTTCCCAAGTACAGTAGTACCTCGAGATACGAAATTAATCCGTTCCGAGGCGCCTTTCGTATATAATGAGGTTTTCGTATCTTGGACCACATTTTATATGTAAAATGGCTAATCCGTTCCAAGCCCTCCAAAAACACCCCAGTAAATTTCATAATACAGTGGAACCTCGACATACGAAAGTCCCAACTTAAGAAAAAATCCAAGTTACGAAAGCAAGACAAGATTTTTTTGCCTCTGCATACAAAAATAATTCAGGTTACGAAAGGGTGTTACTGTAAAGTCCTGAGATTTCGCCCAGACCACCAAGAACAATTTTAAAACTCGCGCGCCTCTAACTCTGTAGCTCGCCACCATCCTTCCACTTTCCTGATGCTAGTCATCGCCGTATGATCGTGCTCTCCTATTGGTCAGCATCTATCCCATCATGCTCTACGTAAAGGCGTCCTTCGGCCACTTCCTTGCACTAGCGTTATCGTATGCACGCGGAATTCGTTCACTCACATATACGATTTCGCTTGTTAACGTAAATTAGTGTTAGTGATATCACTTTGTACTTTATCGTGTTGTGTGAGAACTTAATTAGTAACTTAATTATAGTCATGGGTCCCAAGAAAGTTGCTGAAGCTCACGGAAAGAAGAGGATGCTTTCTATGGAGATAAAGATGGAGATAATCAAGAAGTATGAGGCTGGCATGCGGTTGAGTGTGATCGCTAAGGAATAAGGCCGAAATCCGTCGACGATAGGTACCATCCTTAAGCAGAAGGAAGCCATCAAAGCAGCTACACCTTCCAAGGGCGTGACTATTTTGTCAAACAAGAGGAGCACATGCAGGATGAGATGGAGAGGCTGCTTCTTGAATGGATAAAAGACAAAGGAATCACTGGCGATACGATAACCGAGACGGCAATCTGCCACAAGGCCAGCGCTATTTTCGGTGATCTGATTGCCCAGGCCAAAGATGACAGAGGAGAAGGGACATCGACGCCAACCCCAGACTTCAAGGCTTCTCGTGGGTGGTTTGAAAAGTTCCGGAAACGGACTGGCATCCATTCGGTGGTGCGGCATGGGGAGGCTGCCAGCTCAGACATGAAAAGTGGCCGAAGCCTTTATTAACACTTCGACGAGATGACGATCAAGAAAGGCTACAGTTCTCAGCAAGTCTTCAACTGTGACGAGACGCCTTTTTTGGAAAAAAAATGCCTCATCGGACGTACATCACGGAGGAAGAGAAGAAGCTACCCGGGAATAAGCCTATGAAAGACAGGCTTATGCTCGCACTATGTTCCAACGCCAGTGGGGATTGTAAAGTCAAGCCCCTACTTGTCTATCATTCGGAGACTCCTCGAGCCTTCAAGGCCCACAAGTGCTAAAGGAGAAGCTTCCAGTGATGTGGAGGGCTAATGGGAAAGCCTGGGTAATGAGACTTTTGTTCACCGAGTGGGTAAATCTGTGTTTCGGCCCGACAGCGAAGAAATTCTTGGAAGAGAAGTGCCTCCCTCTGAAATGTCAGCTGTGTTGGACAATGCCCCTACTCACCCTACTGGCCTTGAGGAAGATATCAAGGTTCTTTATCTTCCGCCTAACACCACCTCTCTCCTCCAGCCCATGGACCAGCAAGTAATATCGAACTTCAAGAAGCTGCATACGAAACATCTTTTCAAGAGATCGACATCACCGACACCACAAACCTCACCTTCCATGAATTTTGGAAGGAGCATTTTGATATTGTGATATGCATCGACTCATCGATCAAGCTTGGCAAGAGGTTTTGAGGCGAACCTTGAATTCTTCGTGGAGGAAACTCTGGCCTGCTGTATCCGCCCGAGACTTCGAGGGATTCGACGTGGGTGGAGCTGATGCAGATTCAGAAACAGTTGACGATCCTGAAACTGTTTTGCAACTAGATCTTGACGAGATCATTACTCTTGGCAAGTCCATGGGGCTGGTCGTCGATGAGGACGACATCAATGACCTTCTCAAGGAGCACCAAGAGCAGCTTACGACGCATGACCTGAAGGAGTTGGAGGCCATGCAACATAACGTCGTTCAAGAAGAGTTCTCTAGCAGCAGCGAGGAGGAGGAGGAGGACCCTATGACAACAGCAAAAATTAAGGATGCTCTAGCTGCTTTTCATAAAGTGCAATCATTTGTAGAAAAGAGACACTCCGAAAAGGTTTACACAGGTTGTATGCTTGTGCAGTTCAATGACGTTTGCCTGTCATTTCAGGAGCATTGTCAAAAGCAGGCAGAAGCAATCTTCCTTGGATAGTTATTTTTTAAAGAGGCCTTTAGTAGTAGTAAGCAAACAGGAAGATCAAAGTGATACGAAAAAACAGAAAGCTGAAAGTGGCAAAGAAATTGAAATTTGTAAAAAAAAAAAAAAAAAAAAATTAATTTAAAGTTTTTTGTAAAGTTGTGTGCGTTAATGTTTTCTGCTATTGTTAATGTGTTTAATAAAATTTAGTGTTAATGTTTTCTGACATTTTTTAATGTGTTTCTTAAAGTTAAGTGTTCATGTTTTCTGCCATTTGTCCTCCTCCTCTGTCGCCACTTTCTGAGATCGCCTCACTCAAAAGGTAAGGTTCCACATTTTACTACATACGTATGTACGTACAGTATTTCTTGTACCATGTACACTAATACACTTTATTTATAGGTACATATAGTAGTACATATATGTAGTTTATGTTATGTATTGAATGTTCCAAATTGTTGTATTTCATTATTTTTTGGTCAATTTAGCTTTATTATAAAATTTACTGGGGTGTTTTTGTAGGGCTTGGAATGAATTAGGCAATTTACATGTAAAATGTGGTTCAAGATACGAAAAATCAGGTTACGAATGCCGCTTCGGAACGGATTAATTTCGTATCCTGAGGCACTACTGTAAAGCTAAATTGACCTATAACAATGAAATACTACAACAATTTGGACCATTCAATACGTAACTTAATAATAAAATGCAAAACCTGTAAATAAAGTGTATATTAGTGTACAAGAAATATTATTACTGTAACGTAAAATGTGGAAGCTTACCTTTCGAGTGAGGCTATCTCCGAAAGTGGAGGCAGAGGAGGAGGAGGACAAACGGCAGATAATGTACGTACGTACACTTAACTTTACGAAAACACATAAAAAATCTAAGGAAAACTATAAAACTAAAATTTACGAAACACATTAACAAAACTGTAACACTTAACTTTACAAAAAACTAAACATTAATTTTTTTTTCTTTTTTTGATTTTTAAGTTTTTTTACTTTTACGTAGGTTTTTTTTTTTTTTTTTTTTTTTTTTTTTTTTTTTTTTTTTTTTTTTTTTTTTTTTTTTTTTTTTTTTTTTTTTTTTTTTTTTTTTTTTTTTTTTTTTTTTTTTCCAGAATTTCAACTTCGCCACTTTCAACGTTCTGTTTTTCATCACTTGGTTCTTCCTTTTTGCTTTCAACTTTCTGTTTTTTATCACTTGGTTCTTCCTTTTTGCTTACTCCTGCTATGCTGAAGGCCTCTTTAAAAAATAACGATCCAAGGAAGATTGCTTCTGCCTACTTTTCACAATGTTCCTGAAACGACTCAGGCAAACGTCATCGAACTGCGCAAGCATACGACCTGTGTGAGCCTTTTCAGTGTGTCTTTTTTCGATAAACGATTGCACTTTATGAAAAGCGGCTAGAACATCCTTAATTTCTGCCGTTGTCATAGGCTCCTCCTCCTCTTCCTCGCTGCTGCTAGAGAACTTCTCTTGAACGACGTTATGTTGCATGGCCTCCAACTTCTTCAGGTCATCCGTCGTAAGCTCCTCTTGGTGCTCCTCGAGAAGGTCGTTGATGTCGTCCTCGTCGATGACCAGCCCCACTTGCCGAGTGCAACGATCTTGTCAAGATCTGGTTGGGAAACAGCTTCGGGATCATCAACTGTTTCTGACTCTGCAGCACCAGCTTCGCCCACGTCGAATCCCTCGAAGTCTCGGGCGGATACGACATCAGGCCAGTTTCCTCCACGAGGAATTCAAAGTTCGCCTCGAAACCTCCTGCCAAGCTTGGTTGATGAGTCGGATGCAAATGACGATGTCGAAATGCTCCTTCCAACCAAAATTGACGCAAGCTGAGGTTTGTGGTATCGGTGATGTCGAAACATCTCTTGAAAAGATGTTTCGTGTACAGCTTCTTAAAGTTCGCTATCACTTGCTGGTCCATGGGCTGGAGGAGAGGGGTGGTGTTGGGCGGAAGAAAAAGAATCTTGAGGAAGGAATACTCCGCTAGGATATCTTCCTCGAGGCCAGGAGGCTGGGGAGGGGCATTGTCCAACACCAGCAGACATTTCAGGGGGAGGCGCTTCTCTTCCAAAAATTTCTTCACTGTCGGGCCGAAACACAGATTTACCCACTCTGTGAACAAAAGCCTCGTTACTCAGGCTTTTGCATTAGCCCTCCACATCACTGGAAGCTTCTCTTTCAGCACTTTGTGGGCCTTGAAGGCTCGAGGAGTCTCGGAATGATACACCAGTAGGGGCTTCACCTTGCAATCCCCACTGGCGTTTGAACAAAGTGCGAGCGTAAGCCTGTCTTTCATAGGCTTATGCCTGGGTAGCTTCTTCTCTTCCTCCGTGATGTACGTCCGACGAGGCATTTTTTTCCAAAAAAGGCCAGTCTCATCACAATTGAAGACTTGCTGAGACTGTAGGCCTCCTTTGGTTATCATCTCGTCGAAAGTTTTCTTAAATGCTTCGGCCGCTTTCGTGTCCGAGCTGGCAGCCTCCCCGACACACCACCGAATGGATGCCAGTCCGTTTACAGAATTTCTCGAACCAGCCATGTGAAGCCATGAACTCTGGGGTTTGCGTTGAAGTCCCTTCCCCTCTGTCGTCTTCCGCCTGCGCAATCAAATCGCCGAAAATAGCGCTGGCCTTGTGGGCGATTGCTGTCTCCATTACTGTATCGCCAGCGATTTCTTTGTCTTTTATCCTGACGAGGAGCAGCCGTTCCATCTCGTCGTGCACGTGGCTCCTCTTGCTGGACAAAATAGTGATGCCCTTCGACGGTGTAGCTGCTTTGATGGCATCCTTCTGTTTGATGATGGTGCCTATTGTCGACGGATTACGGCCGTATTCCTTTGCGATCACACTCAATCGCATACCAGCTTCGTACTTCTTGATGATCTCCATCTTTGTCTCCAAAGAGAGCATGCACTTCTTTCCGTGAATTTCAACTTTCTTGGGACCCAAGACTACGTTATCTTGTACGTAGTTTATGTATAAGTAACACAATAAAGTTTTTGCACAACACGATAATAGTACTGCAACGAAATCACTAACGAATTTACGTTACTAAACAAAATCGTTGGACCGAACGAATGCCGTGTGCGTACGATAAAGATGTTGGTACGAAGAGGCCGAGATAGGTACGCCACCACGTATAAGTATAAGATGCATGCTGGGAGGGATGCTGTCCAATAGGAGAGAAGGATTTCATGGTAGTGACTAGCATCAGGAACCAATGGGAGAGCAGGAGGATGGTGGCGAGTCTACTAGTCCTAAGAAGGCGGCGCGCGGCGTGAGTTTCAAAATTGTATCCGGCGAATCTCGGACTTTCAGAACCTTTCGTATCTTGAAAACTTTTCGTATGTAGAGCCGTTAAATTTTTCGCATTGGCTTTCGTATCTTGAGTTTTCGTAAGTTGAGCCTTTCGTATCTTGAGGTACTACTGTACTGTACAAAATGGAATGCATTCAGTTTCCTATATATATGTACTATCAAGAATGTAAAGCTTTTATTCACCTGCTCCTTATTCAGATGAACGTTAAATGATGTCTGATCACCTATAGAGCGAACAACTTGCCCACTTCCAACAGGTAAGTAAATTAACTTTTTATCACTGTCATGAAAATTCTTCCTCAGTGTTCTTGACAGCTGAGACGTGTATGGGTATCTATGACTTCTCACTAGTTTGGCCTTTGACGAAGATGCTGACCTTGGCCGTGCTTCTGATTCTTTTGATACTGTTGGCAAAACAAGTTTTTAGTTTTGAAGATAAGTAAAGAATAAGCAGAAAAAAATATTCAAAAAGTTTATTCATAAGTTAGGTTTAGACATGAAGCAATTTCTACCTTCATCAAAGCAGGCTAATATTCTTGACTTAACAGCCCGCTTGTTCTTCTATAACATGACTTAGTCCTTCATGAATGACAAAATACCCTGAATTAGTACATATGAGATGTCTGAAAATCTACCACTTACACTGCCAAAATGCATGCTTCACTGTATGATTAAACACAAGTGATGTCCTCCTCATAACTTATAATAAAACTTAATAAAGATGGTAAGTAAAATAATTCAAACTTCATCAAATATGTTAGAGAAACAACTTGGTTTCAACAAAACTCATTTGTACAAAATCAAAAACATTCTTAAAAAATAATTACCTGGTAGAAGGTCATACTCTCTCTCCTGAGATCGAGATCGCATGACACCTAACTGTCTGCTATCCCTTGACAGGTCTTTAGGCTCACTTTGTTCTGGATCACTTGTCGGCATTAAATACTGTGGGTTCAAATCTTCTTTAGTATCTTTAGTATCACTCTCATAATGAACAGCTTCCTTCTGTTGCCTGCAAAGTACACAAGGAATTCAAAGAAAATACAAAATAAAGATACGTATATTTAAGGATGCACTCCTTCACTTCAGTTGGCACTCAGACATCACTCAGATATATTGTTCCTCAAATTTGTTTTACATTATTATTAGGTGCTTTAACCAGACCCCGAGCCCAAACTAATACTCTCACAGGGTCACCCTGAAGTATTTACTGTACCACAAAAATCACAATTAAATTATATTTAGTAAATTGCTTTCTTTAAAACCTTGATAACTGGACACATCTACAATGATGAAGATTCTGATAAAATTTCCTTAGTAAAAATTTATCCCTACACCTAAACTTGCCCTTGTAACTATTTCATCTGCCCCAAACCCATTTTCTTGCTCATTTTGGCCCAAGACTAATACACATGGCATTGTTCTTTGCTTTCCCTTGTAACGTTTTTAAGCCTTCTTCTGCATGTGGCTCCTCTCTGAATCTCTGACTCAGTTGCAACAAGAATCAGTTTATCTGGCAACAAGAAACTCCTTGACTTGGTTCTGGGGCCTAAACATAAGCAGAGGCAGAGGAAGGTGTGGAATCACTGACATCAAGCATTACAAGTGCTTCTGAAGAAAAAACTCATTAGGAACTGCCTAAGTACTCTCTGTGTAACTGGTCTGCATAAGCAGCATCAGGTATAGATGAGTAGCACCAGAACGGCCTTGGGTAGAACTGCCAGACAACTTGGACACAGCAAGCATGGGAGAGGAACTGGGTAAAACAAAACTTCTGACATGTGAGAAACAGCACTTAACTGCATGAGGCAAAAAAAAAAGTCTACTGCATTTGTATGAAGCAAGAAGGATAGCGTAGACACGACACAATGGCTAGAGAATCTATGGCTTTTCATATAGATGATCTTTTGCAAGCAAAACTTCCAGAAATATAATACATATTTTCCATCATTCATCCTTTAAAGCCCTTAAACTAAAAACAAATGAATATAAGTTGTTTAGGTAGAATAATTCCATATAAACATAAAAAAATACAAGAATGTGATTCTGCAATGAATGAAACAAATCTACCTTGGGAATCATCTGGCGAAAAATGGAGACGTGGTACATTTGGGAGAACCTTCTTTTGATCTGATTGTGCTACTGATACTTCTTGATGGAATCTGCGAACATAAAGTTTAATTAGACAAAATTACTGTATATACACAAGACTTCAACTGCATCATATATCAGCAATAATTAACTCAAATTTGCTGTAATTGTTATTAAGTAAGTCATTACGCTCATAATCAAAATATAAATATCAGTTACGATAAGGGCAATTAGGATTGAGAAGACAAAAAATACATTTTGAATGCAGCTCATACAACAATCATACTCAATTCCACTTCCTTGCAGATGGTCTTCAACCAACTTGTCCCTGCATATTACAACCCTTGAAAATTTAGTCCTCCTTTAACAATAGTTCTGGGATTTGAAGGTTCAAGTACAAATTAAGAGGAAACAGCCTAACCATTTACTTAAATCTTACAAGTCCATTCAAATTACAGGGTTCTATTCTTTCACTTGTGCTTTAGTTTTAATGCACACAAATGAGCATTATGATATACTGTAAGTAAAACTCAAAGTTTATAATCATAAAGTATAATTGCTGATCTAAGTTTTCCTATGAAGTACTGTAAATAACAATATACATGGATAAAAATTGAAATCAATAATGCATTTATCCCTTATGTCATGCATGTCAGCCAACAGATAATAAATTACACTTAATAAGATCTATTAGGTATACTTGTCATGAACAAAATATTCTCACATATTAAGTATTAAACCTGAGGCACTCATGCAGGGTATGCAATTGTAATGAATACTTAAATCAAACTCTGATTGCTTCCCTTGAGGTACTCAAAAGCTCTTGTGAATAGGAAAAATTACAAGATACAGTGGTACTATAGTATGTTTTCCCAAGTCATCACAGCATAGTTAACAATCAAATAAATTTCTGCCTCACATCGAGACCAAAGCCCAAAGGGCTTCACCCTTGCCTGTCACTTGAGAGTCCTCAGTATGATCCCAGTTTGAGAGAGAAATTTATGTCTACTGCTCATGTGATTGTGCTGATTTCAATATCAGATATAGGAATTTGAAAGTGTCTTTAACCATTCATTTACTATACCTACAGTAAAAAGTAATTAGCTTACCACAAACTTTAAAGGACTTACGTTTCTGGCTGACTTTGTACGCTGACATTTTTCATTAGGGTTTTGGGAGGTCTAATGATTTCCTCATCCGAAGAGTCACAATCACAACAACTGTTGTCCTCCTCTATCTTATGATGTGACCTTTCTTCTTCTCTTCTTCTTAATCTATAAATAAGGGTTTGTAAAAGTTTTGCTGTATAAATGCATTACCATACACAGCTGGCAGATTTGGACTACAAAAAAAAATTAGGCAAAGATCAATTTAATCATTTTTAATATACATCAAAAGGACATCAATACAAGAACTTCATAAAGAATGTCTCTGGTAAAATTAATAAGAATGTTCATAAAACTTCATAGAAATCTATGTATACTGTATTACCAAGTCAGTTTCACTAAATTTATGCAACACTTAGGACTATGGTAGAAATAAATATGTTGTAAAAAATTGAAACCAAACTGAATGGAATTACATTAAGAGCAACAACAAGAAATTTGCAGCCCAAAGATTGTACTATAAGCTCTTCCTGATATCCAATGAACCAAAAATATAATGTCTCAAGAAAAAACTAGACTTTATTTTCTGAGGGTCACAACTAAACAAATTTGACAGTTAAGATAATATATATACTATGACATATGACAGTTTAGAATGTCTTTGCTAATATATGAGCATGTCAAATGAATCTGAGGATTGGAGGGTGGATGGTTAACATAGCAATTTGTGGCCCTCTAGCCTTAGTAGTTTTTAAGATCTAGCTAATGGCAGATGGGCAAAAAAAACTTCCACAATAGTTTTCTTTTACAGAAAACTAAAATTGGTCATGAAAAAAACTACCTAGCCACATGGGTCTGTTACACATCACATACACCAACTTTCTTTGTTTCTCAAAGGTACGCTATACATGTGAAATCCACTTTCTTGTTTTCTAGCCTGCAATTCACAAGACAACCAAAATTGTTAGGCTATCAGACTACCAGACTAGACTAAGCTAAAATAGGGTAAATGACTGAGTGGCGACATAGCAACCACCGATCCTGGAATGCGGCCACCTTCCTGAAAAGTAATTGAATTCGCTGCCATGAGCATCAGTCAAGAGTTGTGGGCCATCCTGGCAGCACACCTAGCTAGACCTCTACATTCCTCTCAAAGTAAGTGTTTTCTCCTAAATTACAAAATATTGGCATAATTCAAGCACTTTTTCAGGAAGTGCTTGCGTTCCGAGAGACGTGGCCGCTATGTCGCTGTTTGGTCATTTATCCTAAACTTAATCAAACAAAATGTCCCTACCCTAGTAGATAATAATTGGGTGCAAATATGTGAAAAGGTAACTTTGGCTTATACATAAACTTGACTATGCAACAGGTTAAACTTAAGTTTGGTTTACAACACTTGCTAGCTTAACCTTGCAAGTCAGTGACATAAGGCTACCTCACCCTAGCCTAGGCTCAAATTAATACTACAGCTTGTGGTTAGTCAATACACCTACTACTACCTATCTGTGGAGATATACCTATGTATGCCATTGAAGAAATAAATGCATAGGACTACTAGTCTATTTGAATTTTAACCTGAAAGACTGCTTACCTGAGTGAATTGTTTTCTTCCCAGACAGTCTTCCTCACTTCAGAATCATAATTTTTGAACATAAGTCGATAGGTAGATTTTTTGTGCACCATGTTTCCCGCATATAAATTACAAATCAATTATTCTTAAAGCATTGAATCTAATTTCCGAAAGGCTTACACGACCACAGATTGAATTTGTAAGGGAATGACAGCTTGTACGCCCTACAAGCCTTTAAATATTTATCAATCGCTAGCATTCGCTACGTTCATAATGTCTTTTTACCGACTAGAAACAGCATTCTAAATTTTAACGAAAGTATGTACAACACAATAACGATCTATAAAAATTAAAATAACATAAAAATACTATATAAATGTTCATCAATAACGTATTTGCCTACACTGAAGCATCACTTTAATAAATTTGGCAAACAACATCCCAACACATATTTACAGTTGTGGCTACACCATTGAACGCGCATCCATATGTCAACACACTTCTTCTTCTAGTATTTACAGGATGTAATTGCTGACAGGTACCACACGATACTGATAGAAGTAGAGAAGGAAATAAAGTAAGGATGGGTGATAGTAAATAAGGAAAATATATTCATCTGCAACAAATGGGAAGCTTGATGTTTATAAGTAAGTTACATAAGAACTGAAAAAAACATATGATGACTATCTGAAGATTCAGAAAAAAATGAAGTGCCGAATACCTTCTTGTTATTACAAAAAACATCACAAGGATATGTTCATTGTTCATTCTTCTTTCCTATTGTTTCTTTACATGTCTGTCATTAAAACTACTAAGCATTTCAGGTAGTTCTTATACATTATATAAGGGACCATATTCGTTCAACGTAACAGAGGCTTAAGTCTCATGACAGCAGAATTACAAAAATCACAGATTAACGTACTAATGCAACTGGAAATATATATTATTTATATATATATATATATCTATATATATATTATATATATATATTATATATATATATATATAGTATATATATATTGTATGTATAATATATATTCCTTTAATCCTGAGCATTTAGTTATCTAACAAATAACGAGAGAGAGAGAGAGAGAGAGGAGAGAGAGAGAGAGAGAGAGAGAGAGAGAGAGAGAGAGAGAGAGAGAGAGAGAGAGAGAGAGCGTCAAATATGAAATATAAATAAAAGAGGAATAGTGCCTCCAAGCATTAACGTTCACTGCTTGCACGCACCTTGGGTACCTCAGTATGGTCGAACCTCGTTATTGTTCCAAACTGATGACCACCACAATGATACCTTTGGCATGGTCTCTCAAGCAAGATCTATGGAGTCCGGCAGTTGCCATTGTCTACAGAGTCCGCACTGCTTCTTCCAGTGGCAAGAAAAACTATACTCTGTTGTATTTCATCTGTCCACCAGCCTGTGGTGTTTGCGTATGGTAACACTGCGTCCCGGGCTTTAGATAGTTACGCTATGTGTAAGTTTTAGGTAAATAAAAGGGTAGGGTACTGGGTGTACATTTGCAACTGAAAGTATTTTGGTAATTTACTGTATGCGAATTACACCGTTAATATTCGAAATAGGATATTGTTATTATTGTTGAATGTAAGCTAAATGTAACTATCTAAAGCCCGGGACGGCAGTGTTACCATACGCAAACACCACAGGCCGGTGGACAGAAGGAAAAAAACCGAGTATAGGACTGTGTAAGAACGGGGGAGTTACTGTAGCTTTTGTCAGATTTGCGGGATTCAAGGTATCCTACGAAAGATATGAACTTATGTTCTGTGCTGGTATCTTCTCTCAGCAACCCAACAGGGAGCTGTAACGTCGCGTATTATCTAGGATAACATCAGCATGGGGCAGCTGCTGAAGATTCTGAACGCTATTCTTTTGTAAGGGTCACAATGAAAAACCTCTAGGGCTGTTTTCCCCTTTTTCTATGCATTTTCTTCTTCTTTGAAGGCCGAATGTCTACCTCCTTGTTCTTGTATTCCCCCAAACCTGGTCTAGACGAGGTCATCAAGTCTCTCATACAACTAGCCTCAGTAACCTACCTCCTTGCTCTCATATCCCCAAAACCTGGTCTAGACGAGGTCATCAAGTCTCTCATACAACTAGCCTCAGTAACTTTTATATGAAAACAAAAGAAAAAATCCCCAAAATACCAGCTTTCTAGTGTCTGTAACCCTAAACAGATTTTCTACAGGCCGAAATACCAACAACCTTCCCTGAGGCCACCCGGAGAATCCCATGATCTCAAAAAACCACATGATCTCAGGCGTTCGTGATTCACCCACAGAGCTCTGGAATGCTGGCTGACATTTGGTTAATCCAGAAAGAGGCTTGCTCACTTACCCGTCGGGTCGTCCTCTGTCAATGACTTATTCATTTCACCTTTTTGACAGTTGTACTATTTGTTTTCTTTATGGAGGTAGCTGCAGGCAAGACAAGACAAGAAAAAAAAAATAACATGATTTTGGCAAAATCGAATGGAATTAGCGAGAAGTACGATGCGTCTTCCATAGTCACCTTTATTCTTGAAGAGAGGAAATCAATAAATCGTAAAGAAAAAAAAAATGAAATGAGATAAATGCGAGCTGAATGAGAAAGGAATCTTGTTTTCTCTCCTACCTAAATTTCTAGGTAGTGCTACAAGTGTATACTCCTCAGGGAAGTGGACTAAGCACGGGACTACGCTGTCGTTACGAGGAATTTCACAGGATGCTGTCTGAGAGAGAGAGAGAGAGAGAGAGAGAGAGAGAGAGAGAGAGAGAGAGAGAGAGAGAGAGAGAGAGAGAGAGAGAGTATTAGTAGTAGCAGCAGGAGTAATATCAGGAAAAGAGGGAACGAGTCCAGCGCATGTAACTCATCATTAAGTCAAGGAGCAGCATCGATTCACGATAGGCTATCGTAGGAGAAGAGTAGTAAGTCATTCCGGGACCGGATTGCGAGAGAATCGGTAGTGTCACTCTCCCCAGTTTATCCGAGGTAACGAAGCGCCGCCAAGTTACACCCGCCAATCGGAGACGAGATACAACAGTCTACAGAATAGCGCTGGTTTCTCAAAAGCATCTGCAAAAGACTATTAATACACATATACATGTAGATATCAACAGTAGCTTAGGTTACCTCAACGAGGCGTAATCAGACCTTTTTAAATTTTCTGAATTCATAAAAACATCGAATTCGCGATCCACAAGATTGTTTTCGGTGGCCTGCGGATAAGCGCAGATTTTAGGTGACGTTGCCAGTTTTTCTCTGTCAACTG
>NC_087216.1:16214549-16246690 GCF_015104395.2 Macrobrachium nipponense | reverse complement strand
TTTTATTGCCTTCTAAAGGACCAGGTAGACAAGTGTAATGAATTTTTCATTCTTTCTCGCATTGTAGACCAGCTTTACCCACTGTTACTCTAAAGTTTCTGTCTTTGGGAAATATTTTGACGCGTTATTTTTTCCAAAGTGTGATTGTACCACAAGATATTCATGCTTTTCATAAAAAATATTCAGTTTGCCAAAGTAAAAGATCAGTATACAAATTGTGCACAAATTAATTTCATAAAGTGAGAGATCAGTATACGAATTGTGCACAAATTAATTTTGTCTCTGTGGCATGACATTATTGATGATTGAAGTTGTGATCCAAGTCCTCATACGGTACTGTGATTTCTAGTCATTATGGGTTTTTGATGCCCCAGCTCTAGATTGTTTGTTTCACAATGAGCTGAGAGTCTTGTTTTAGTATGTCACCATATTTTCTTTTAAATGATTGTGTTTTGCAGGTGTTGTTTCGTGATTTACGGTCAGACATTTACTATTTTATATGGAATTAAGTTGTGATGTTGTCCTAGTCATAATTTCTGTGCTGCTTTTAAGCTGTTACTGGTCAGAACAAAAGTTGATTTAGTTTTTTTAAGAACTGTACTTAACTCTTCTTACTGATAAAATACCTTTGCATTATAACGGATGGGGTTTCCATCACTTCCTTTATACAATGATTTTGTTATGAATGTTATTGTGTTGCGGCTTGAAGGCCTTTGAATTGGCTCAATTACCGTATGTTTGAATGATTGATAAGAAAATTCTGAACCTTGATGGATAGTCAGTAGTCTCTTCTTGAGTTGAAGACACAGAAAGTAGTATGTACTGTACTGTGCACTGTTGGATTGTTTATGGGGTTATTTTGTACTTACTCCTTGCTTAATACCTGACTATGCAGCCAAGCAAGATATATTAACATGACATGAAAGAACTTATCTCAAAATGATACTAACTGAATTGCTGTTGGTAGCTTAGTATGATTAAGGCACAATTATAATTCCTTTTTTAAGGCATTTTTGGCTTTGAACTCACTTTTTGTTCATCCTTGTACATCTTTACATGATGCAATTTACTTTTATGGTATAGTCAGAGATAGAAAGGCCAATTTAGGTGGTGCTTCACTCTTGTATGAAGTACATGACGGATGTACAAGAATTCTATGAAAAAGAACTCGTGCTTAAAAAAGAATACTTTGAAAAAGCTGATGCTAGTGTATGAATCTGCTTTCATTGAAATGCAGCTCAATTAAGGTGCATTTTTAGCTGAAGTATCCAAATGGATCTTCAGACTTGGTGCACATTGTTGCAGCCAGTTGCTGCTTAGCATCAAAAGCCTAAACTACCTACAGCAATGGGTTTGAAGGGATTAATTTTTTGTATAAACAAAGCTTTTACATAGATTTACTACTTTGTTTTGGTCAGGTACTGAGTAAAGTACATTAAGTTATAATGGCATGTAACACAGTCTTTCACAGAGTGATAAATGTAAGTAGTTAACCTAAATTTCAATAAAGAGTATTGACACAAATGATTCTTTTATTTTACAAAAGGAAATTATTCTAATTGTACGGAAAATTATTTTTATTGTGGCTGTTTGGTTTGACATAAGTCTGGCTTGTGTATATTTTAATGAACTGGAGATTACAACCTTAAATTCATTAAAAAAAAACCCGTGCCCAAGTTTGAAAATGTATAATTTATTTCTGCTAAATCATACTTCTTAACTTTGATTGCACAAACTGCAGTTTCATTAATTGTTTTTGTAGAAAAACTTCAAGATTTTAACGACAAAAAAGTTTTCAGACTTATGACTGGGTTGGCTTCCCAAATGGACCTGGAAAGGGGAGTATCTTGTACAGTGTGCCATGTGTGATGCACTGTATATAGTAGTAAAGGCTCTTGGCTTTCACCAATGTTACTTTATGCCTGTTATTTTTTATCCACTTTCTTTAGTCTCCCATCTGGCCATCATTAATTTTCTAACTTTACTTTGCTATCCTGTTATGTAAAATGCGATGTATATCCATATAATTTTATTTTGCACAGATGTGCTATGGACTGTGAGCTCCATGATTGCTTGTAACAATCACAAGATCTCAAGAAAATAATGTGTAATAAAATTGCAAGATTGCTTAAGTATTCTTTAATTTTTGACAGAACGTGAACTATACTTTAGTATCATTTTAAAGTTATAATTTCAACTTTTTAGAAATAAACTCAGTTGTGCCATTAAATAATTTTCCAATATAGTGATCATAACCCATAAAGTGCATAAGTGAGTAAATAGGAAGCATCCAGAGAGCAGTAAACATCACTATGTATTCTGCACACAATTTACTGTACAGTCTATGCGCTAATGTGTTATACTGTACCTCCAAAGTAAGATATAAATTTATATTTAGTTCAACTTAAATTTCACTCACTCACCTTGTTGGTTTTCATGCCACAATACTATAGCATATTGCTGCCCACACCAGCTTCTTAAGGTTGTTACCAGTGTTGGTAACCAGACTCATGAGGTTGCTGAAGTGTCAGCAATGCTCCTTTCTTTTTATGAGGCAGGAATGCTACCAAATTTTTTAACAAACCTTGAGAATCTGGAGTGGACATCACTGGGTTGCAATGAGTCTCTAGAAGACAATAGACTAGATGAAAATATAGTGAAACTAGATACATTGACATAACTGAATGAGGTAATGCAGAAAAAACTATGTACTACATTTATGCAGTTTAATTTTCCTACTTACATTCATTTCACCATTCATCCAGACCATAATAGGTCCCAGTGCTTGGGCTTGTCCCTAAATTTCATCATCCATCCATCCATCCACCATTCATCCAGAGTTTGGGAACGTAACCTGGTCCAGAGCCAAGAGCAATTTACATCTGTGAACCACATTTTGTCATTCATTATTAAATTATTGTTTCAATTTTTATTCCTCAAGTGTTTGTCTTCATCATAATAGTACTTTAATATGGTGTATATGCATCGTGATTTACAATACCCCATACTGTGCAGCATGGACAGGTGGTCACCCAATAGAGGCGGGCAGGTTCAGATAGAGGAATTATCTTCCCCTGATCCGCCGCTTCAGCCCGTTCTGCCGGCATTACTTATGACAATGAGAGATGAGACTTTGAGTAGGCTAAGCCTGCTGCCAAGGATTCTCTCCCCCGTAAGGGGTCGAGAACCAAGTCAAGCCAGATCCAAGGTGACGGAGTCTGGATTCGATAATGAGACCCTCGCTAACCTTCTAATGTCGAAGGTTAGGGAAGCGGTTCATGAGAGGTTTGAGTCGTTATGACTCGCCTCGGGCTCTGACACCTCCGGCCAGGCAATAACATCTCTGGCCGAGAGGATCAGGCCCCTGGTGGATATGCTGACCAGATTTCTCTACTCCAGATCCCCGGCGCTGGCTATGTCAGTGCCGGATGCGTCAAAACTACCGCCATTTGATAAGAACAACCTGTGGTGGTTAGCTTTACATGCCCCATTCTCAGATGGGAAGTTAACAATTGAAGGGTGCGGAACCCGTCCGTTGGAGGACTTTGAGCTCTACCCGGAGGGTCTCCAATTTCTTTTTCCTGGATTTGTCAGACTAGCAGAACACGCGCTAGTCAGAATAAACAAGGTCCCGGGTTCGCACCCTCTCCGACTGGGATTGCGTCAACACTGAGTTGACGCCACACAAGGGTACCTACACCATGTGTGTGACCCCAGCCAACGTTTCGTCGCCCTGTACAGACAAGGTAGCGGAACTAACCCTACAAGCGGCAGTAGAGGACAAACCCCTACCAGTACTAAAGGAGACAGAGGCTACCTCTCTTCTCTTCCCCGCAGGTAGGGAGTTTTGGAACAACGCTCCGGCCACATTTACAGCAGGTAAACTTGACCCGGACTGCACTTCCACTCTATTTTCCGAGAAGCTGCCTAAAATTCCGGACCATTTAATCAAGGCGGAATTTGAAGCAAGATCAAGTCTAGGAAGATCTATCAACTCTGTCACTACGGCGGAATTGGTAGCTTCCACTTACCCTGAAGAACAGGTGTTCCGGGTCCTGACGAAAGGTCTACTACAGACTTTCCAGTCGGACCTCTATGACTTTGCGATGGCAAGATGAGCTTGTAGGAAGTATGTCCTGGCAGGTGCCTCGATAAGGCGAGAACCTAATAGGCTGATAAAATCCTCAATATGGGGAGAAAACCTGTTCCCGGAAGAATAGGTTAACAACGTCTCTCGAGAAGCGGCCAAAGCCAACCAGAGCCTCCGGGTCCGTTGGGGACTCCCTTTCAAACGGAAATTTGAGACCCCCGGACAACAAACCAGACCCAAGAAGAGGCCAAAGAGATTCAATCCTTATCAGGCCTCCTGTCCTCTAACGGTCGTACAACAGTTTGTTTACTACAAACTCTGCCAGCCCAACAGCCTTCAACCTCCACAGCTATAATGACCTCCCCAGCCTTTAACCCCGCCTATGAAGCAAGGGATCTATTTCGCAGTCACAACAGGCATGCGGGAAGTAGCAGGGCCAGAGGTGGCTCCCGGCTACGAGGCGGACCAAGGGGTAGAGGCTTCCAAGGAGGTAAAGGTAACAGACCTGCAACCAGTCAGTGAGAGCCCGCAGGTAGGAGGGAGATTATCTCTTCCGGGACCATTGGACCTTCAGTCCATGGGCCCACAGTATAGTCTCAAAAGGTCTGGAGTGGAAATGGGAGAAAGGGCCCCTCCACCAATCAAATTTTATCAGATACCAACAGCGGACCTTATAGACTATACCAAAGATCTCCTGCAGAAGAAGGGCATAAAAAGAGTGAAACGACTAAAGTTTCAAGGACTTCTGCTCAGTGTCCCAAAGAAGGACTCGGACAAAAGAAGAGTGATTCTGGACTTGTCCCGTCTCAACTCATACGTTCATTGCAACAAGTTCCGCATGTTGACAGTCTTGCAGGTGCGGACCTTACTTCCCTGTGGGACCGTCACCACCTCTATAGATCTTACAGACGCTTACTATCATGTTCCAATAGCAAGGAACTTCTCTCCGTACCTAGGCTTCAGGCTAGGAAACAAGGCTTACTCATTCAGAGTCATGCCTTGCGGGCTCAACATCGCACCCAAGATATTCACAAAACTAGGAGAGACGATAGTTCAAGAACTAAGAACTCAAGAGGTTATGTTATTAGCCTACTTAGAAGACTGGCTCATTTTGGCAGCCAGCGTCAAAGAGTGCCGCAAATCAACAGCCAGAGTGATAAAATTCTTGAAATTTCTGGGCTTCCAGATAAACAGGGAAAAATCTTGACTTGTTCCGGCTTCCCACTTCCAATGGCTGGGGATCCAATGGGACCTAATAAGACACAAGCTATCTCTTCCACCCAAGAAGGGCAAGGCGATAGCAGCGGCTACAAAACAGTTCCTCAAGAACAAGAAAGCGTCTCGGCGTACCCAAGAGAGAATCCTAGGTTCGCTGCAGTTCGCGTCAGTAACAGATGTCCTATTAAAAGCCAGATTGAAGGACATCAATCGAGTCGGGAGAAAGAGAGCCAATATCAATCTCAGGGACAAGATCTCAATAATTCCACTTATTCTAACAAGAGGCTTTGTCCATGGACGAAACGCCGGAACCTGGCCAAGTCAGTACCACTGCAATTCCCTCCGCCGTCTCTAACCACCCACACGGACGCATCACTGAGTGGCTGGGTAGGATATTCACAATACAAGAAAGTACAGGGAACATGGTCGGATGTTCCGCCAGTTCCATATCAATATTCTAAAAGCTGTGGCAGTTTTCCTGACCTTGAAACGACTGGCTTCGGCCAGGAACAATCATGTGAGAGTAGTCTCGGACAGCCTAGTGCTGGTACACTGCATAAACAGAGGAGGCTCCAGGTCAGGCAAACTAAATCACGTATTGATTGCGATATTATCATTTGCGGCGAAAAATCATTGGCACCTGTCAGCAACTCACCTGGCAGGAGTAAAGAATGTTATCGCAGACGCACTTTCCAGGAAAACTCCGCTGGGATCGGAGTGGTCCCTGGACAGGAAATCATTCCGGTGGATTTGCAATCAAAGCCCAGACCTTCAAGTAGAGCTATTCGCCACAGAATCCAACCACAAACTACCATGTTACGTGGCACCCAACCTGGACCTTCTAACTTACGCCACAGATGCGATGTCCATAGATTGGAACAATTGGCAGAAGATTTACCTATTTCCACCGGTGAATCTTCTGATGAAGGTCCTGCACAAGCTAAGATCTTTCACAGGACAAGTATCACTAGTGGCACCCAATTGGCCAAAGAGCAACTGGTTTCTGCTTCTTCTAGAACTGAAGCTCCGACCCAAACGGATCCCTCGTCCAGTACTGACACAGACAGTACAAACTCAGACTGTGTCAGCTTCCTCAAGAATACTGGGGGCCCTAACTTTATGGACTTCATGAGTTTTGCAGCCCAAAGGACGCTAGTATTGATCCACTAAACATTTTATTCATAGAATCAGATAAAAGAGAATCAACGCTCAGGCAATATGATTCAGCCCCCCAGATGCTGAAGCCTTGCCGAGGGTGGGGGGCTTCGGGTTCAGCAGCTGGGCCCTGATGCCTGGTGGGAACTACTTTCTCGCTGGGCCTTGGTGCCCAGCTGTTGATCCAACTAAATAAGTCAGCTCTTTTCCTTTTACTAAAACTTTTCATCCTTCTGCTTCCTCCCCCTATAAGGTACAGATTTTATGTTGATGACTTTTGGATTGGTTTTGGACATGATTTGTTCTTGCTCATTGGGTTTGGTGGAGGGTGAGGATGGTTGGCATGCCACCTCACCCGTAGAACTCGAGTACCTAACGTGGTCGAGCGAGGGGAAAGTTTATATGTCAAACCCTGCTCTTAGTGCTGGGTCTGATCTCGACGGACATCATGACGCCTTAAGCACTGAGGGTGGGGTGTATATCTGGGTGGTACCCCTAGGGCAGCCCTGTATGGAATAACACTGTCCTCTAAATGTGGCTCCATGGTGGGTGGGGGGCTACCTGGACGAATCATAAATCCTTCGTCTTATGGCGACATTAATTAGATCTTCGGTTGACGACTTAGGCAAGGATAAGGACAAGGAAAAACTTGGTAATTCCTCCATTGTAACTTTGGAGCCTTTTTCAAATGAGCTCCTTGTTACAGACATTCTGCATGTGAAACCAGTCCCTTTAGACTGGAATTATGACACGATATATAATGAATTTTGTAAATTTGGGAACATCAAAGAATTACGAAATAAACTTGGCAATAATTATGGTTTTTTTGAATTCTGGATAATTTTCAACACTGAATCGGAAGCTCACAGAGCCTTTAGAGAATTTAGGTCAGATTCTATGAGTGTTGGACTTGTAGAGGCAGAAGAGGTCCCTAGATATCTTGACAT
Source organism: Macrobrachium nipponense (assembly GCF_015104395.2). NCBI lineage: Eukaryota > Metazoa > Arthropoda > Malacostraca > Decapoda > Palaemonidae > Macrobrachium > Macrobrachium nipponense. Next base: position 16,239,280 of record NC_087216.1, on the reverse strand, counting down.
TTATAAACCACCAAATGAAATAAAAGATCCTAAAAGAATAAGTAAAATCTCCAGATCTCCAGACCCAGCTAAGTGGTTAATTATCTCAACGCATGGTGAGAGAGGCAACCTCTTCAAGGTGAAAAGGTTGGTAAGCCAGAAGATCGGCAATGTTGGGAGCCCAGAAGTAACTCGCTTTGGGCGTAATAGTTTTTTAGTTCATACCAAGACCAATGTTCAGTCGGTAATGCTCCTAAATTTGAAGCTTGATCCTGAGGGTATGGTAAAAGAGGTAAAACCTCACTATAATTTTAGTTACGCGAAGGGTGTTATCTTTAATGAAGATTTACATGAAATGGATGAGGAGGAAATTTTGGATATGTGTCCAGACGTGGTTTGGAAGGTTTTTAAGGTGTGCCCCGCTCATCGATGCTTATTTTAACATTTATAAATTCTTTCCTGCCATCTGAAATTATTCTTGACAGTGAAATCTTGAAAGTTCGTCCTTATAGACCGAGAGTGCTCCAGTGCTTTAAATGTTTTGGTTTTGGACACTCCTCTAATGTTTGTACCAGAAATAAACTCTGTGAATCGTGTGGCCAGCCTGAGCACGAGGAATGTTCTGGACCGGTAATGTGCATAAACTGTAAGGGTGAACATCAAGCCCGTGATAAGAAATGTAGTGAATTCAAAAAAGAACAAGAGGCATTACTAAAATGTATTGCTGAACATATCAGTGTGGGACAGGCCAAAAAGCTGTTGGGCAGGAAATCCTATTCGGATGCCTTGAAGGCACAACAATTGAGTACTGCTTCTTCTAGTGCCCCTTCTGGTGGGGCTCCACGGTGCCCCGCTGGTGGGGTTTTCCACGCCCCCTCTAGTGGGACACCCCGAGCCCCCCCTGTTGGGGCTTCCCGTGCCCCACCTGGTGGGACCTCCCATGCCCCCCCTGGTGGGGCCTCGCGGGGCCCCCCTGTTGGGGCTTCCCGTGCCCCTCCTGGTGGGGTTTCCCATGTTGCAGAGACTCTGGTTAAGCCAGGGGACCCTGTTGATTCTAGGGTTCAAACCAGATCTCAGGATGATGACGACTTCTCTGTGTCAGGGACATTGCCTGACATTGAGCCCTCACCTGATCCTGACGTTACAGTGCACCGTGGAGATGACGGTGAGGAGATCGAGGCCCTCCATATTCGTCAGAAGAGGTCCTTTCTCCCTCTTCGCCTCATTAACGGTCATTCAGATATCAAAGGAAAAACAAAAGCAAAACTGAAAGGGCAAGTGAAGGCCCTTCATCAAAAAGATCTGTAACACCTAGATCTAGATCTGGTAGTACTGGTAAAGCTGATAAGATATCTCTCACCAGGACACAGATTCCTAAATTAGTAGAGAATTTTAAGATCCCTTCCTCTAAATAATGGCTCTCATGCAGTGGAACATCCGTGGCTTTATATCAAATAGAGAGCAAGTTCGGGTTCTGTTTAGGGAACATGATTTATCTGCGATGTGTCTACAAGAGACAAAGTTGGGAGAGCACACACCCAATGTGGGTTTTAATTATTCTTTTCACAGGTCTTCACCCCTGATAGGTGTACGTGCTCAGGGAGGCACAGGCATCATAGTCCGCAAGTCTGTTAATCACAGGGTTGTTCAATTGAACACTGTGTTGCAGGCTTGTGCAGTCCAAATTTTTAATTATAAATGGATCACAATTTGCTCTCTCTACCTTGATCCATCATTAGAAAGTAGATTACAGGATGCTCAGGGTAATCCCCGCCAGCTAGAATTAAACGACCTACAGACACTGATAGACCAGCTTCCTTAACCTTCATTCTGATGGGGGATTTTAATGCCAAGCACACCTCTGGGGAGAGCCAAACTGTGACCGCTGGTGGGTTTAATAATAGAACAGCTGTTGACGTGAATGACATCACTTTAATGAATGATGGTTCCCCTACAAGACATGATGTTTTTCATAATACTGATTCAGCCATTGACCTCACTATCTGCTTTTCATCTTTGAGGTTAGATTACCAGTGGGTAGTAGACCAGAATGATCATGGCAGTGATCATTGGCCCATTCACTTAAAGTATATGAAAAATATTCCATCTCCATGTTTACCAAAATGGAAGGTAGGGGAGGCTGACTGGGGATTATTCAAAAAATCTACTGAAGTTGATCAAGAGATAAATGATTTTCAGAGCCCAACATCTGCTTATGAGTATTTAATCAGTATATTGTTGTGTGTGCATGCTGTCTATTCCTCGAACTTCTGGTAAACCTCGGCGTCCTCTAGTACCTTGGTGGTGTGATGCATGCGCATTGAGCCGAAAGATAACAAGAACTTGCTTCAAGAGATATCATAGATACCCTTGCTTGGTAAATAAAATTATCTATAAAAGAGCTCTTGCTAAGCAAAAGAAAACATTTAAGCAAGCAAAGAGGGAATCGTTTATCAGATATATAAGTGAATTAAAATATGATTCGCCGATGTCATTAGTCTGGAACAGAATCCAAAGCTGCAAGGGAAATTTTCTCCACCTCCCTTGCCTATATTGAAAATTGATGGCTTCCTCATATCTGATTCTGGAGAAGTTGCAGAAACCTTTGGTAGGCATTTCTCCAATATATCTAGTGCCCTACATTACTCTCCCACATTCAGGAATATTAGGGACGGTACCACGGTTGTTCCTGCTGTTAGTTTAAATTCAGAGTCGTATAATCTTCCTTTCACCATGAAAGAATTAGATCATGCAATCTCGTTATCTTCCCCAACATCTCCTGGTGAAGATGATATACTCTACTCAATGATTTTTAATTTGCCTAGAAGTACAAAACAATTTCTTTTAGACATTTTAACAGTTTTTGGCTTTCAGGAACTTCACCAGAGTCTTTGAAGATATGATTATTGTACCGGTTTTAAAACCTTTTAAAGATTCCTTCCTTCCTAAGAACTATAGGCCAATTGCTCTAACCAGTTGTGTTAGCAAGATTTATGAGAGGATGGTCAATGCTCGACTTGTGTGGTATTTGGATTCAAAGAATCTTTTATCTAATCGGCAGTTTGGCTTTAGGAAAAATAGAAGTACTTCTGACCCTTTGATGTTCCTTACTCGGGAGATACAGAATGCTTTTGCTGTGCAAAACCAGACTGTTGCAGTGTTCTTTGACCTAGAAAAAGCCTACGACACTACCTGGCGAGGGGGTATCCTTATGCAACTTGTTGAGTGGGGTGTTGTGGGTAATTTGTTCTATTGTCTGAAAGATTTTTTGACAGAACGTTACCTGAAAGTAAGATGGGCTCTTTACATTTCTTCTGCCTACCTCAAGAAGAAGGGTTACCTCAGGGAAGCGTCCTTAGTTCAACACTCTTTAATGTAGCTGTCAACGGCCTACTAGAACAAGTTCCTGTCGGGGTGCATGGTCTGGCCTTTGCTGATGATTATGCAATAATCTGTAGTAAGTCTACAGCTGTCGAAGCTTGTCAAATGATTCAGACTGCTATTAATGCTTCAACATCATGGGCCAGTGCTAAAGGGTTCAAATTTTCAGCAGAAAAAACCAAAGCTATAAGATTTTGTCGATTAAGAAGAGTGGAAGAGATCCCTGCACTGTTTTTAAATGATTCGATTTTACCTTATGAAGATAGCATTAAGTATCTAGGTGTTACATTTGATAAAAAATTAACTTTTACTCAACATGTTAATGAAGTTGTATGTAACGTGAAGCTTCGTCTTAATATTCTTAAAGTCGTGTCTAATTTTAATTGGGGGCAGATCGAATCACCCTCTTGAGGATGTATCAGGTTTTATGCCTAAGCAAAATTGATTATGGTTGCCAAGTTTATGGTTGTGCGTGCAGACAACACTGCAGAAATTAGATGTTGTCCATAATATGGCTTTACGTATTTGTACGGGAGCCTATAGAACTTCACCAGTAGAAAGCCTATATGTTGAGTCAGGTTTTCCCCCATTATGTATCCGTAGGGAGGAATTGGGCTTGAGAGTCCTATCAAGAGTACTTACGTCAAAGCTGAACCCCAACTATAAGTACGTTAGAGAACCATCTGATAGAGCCCCAAATAGACCTAGACTGCCAAAGCCGCTTGAAGTTCGACTAGCCAGCTCTGCCAGGGAGGTGGGATTACTACCCCCTGCAGTAGCTGAAATTTCGCCCTCAAAGTTTCCTCCTTGGAATAGGCCTCGCATAGAAATCTGCCCAATTAGGGAAAGCAGGAGCAACAGTTCTGGTGATCAGTTGAAGGCAAGTTTCTTGGATCATGCTTCTGAACATGGTGATTCTCATCATATATATACTGATGGCTCGAAGGGTTCTGATGGTGTTGGTTGCTCTGTAGTGACTAGTGATAATATAATTAAAAAGAAGCTTCCATCTAATTCCTCTGTTTTTACAGCTGAACTGCTGGCAGTTTTGACTGCTCTTAAATATGTTTTTTATAGTTCTTGTACTAACAAGGTTTTTACCATTTTTACTGACTCTTTGAGTGTTTTATCTTCTCTCAAAAGCCTAGTCTCTTGCCACCCTTTAGTGCAAGAAGTACAAGATTGGTTTTATCTTTTAATTAATAGAAGAGGATTTTCTGTTAGGTTTTGTTGGGCTCCGTCCCATGTTGGAATTGTTGGGAATGAGCGAGCCGACGCTGCTGCTAAGGCTGCAACTAGGCTTAGGCACATTTCCAACATGGGCGTCCCTGTATCTGATTTTAAAAGTACCATTCGATTTTATTGTAGAGACCAGTGGCAGGCCCACTGGTCTACTTTAGATAATAATCAAATTAAATTAAAACAAGTCGATTAGGCCTTCTGTTCATCCTTGGCCTCATAGCCGGATGGATAGAAGGTCTGAGATAGTTTTAGCTAGATTACGTATTGGCCACACTAAATATACTCACGGGTATCTAATGATGAGTGGAGCGGATAGGTAGGTTCCTCGCTGTTCCACTTGTCATGTGGATTTGACTGTGGTGCATATTTTGGTGGAGTGCCCTCATTTTGAAACCAACCGTAGAGCTTGTTTGCTGGCAAATAAGACTCTTGCCGATATTTTAGGTGAAGGTGCTCAGGCAGAGCAAATTATGACATTTTTAAAAAATATTGGTCTTTTTTATGAATTGTAATTTTCTCTTAATTGTTTTAGGTTTCTTGTTTGGTTTTTATGAATGAATGATTTGTATGTTAGACTGGTTTTGTGTATGTTTGTTTGTGGGTCAGTGACTTTTTTTTTATTCTTAAGATATATATGCGCTGAATGGCCCCTCGGCTCCGGCGCTTGGCTATGTGCCAAAAATTTTATAATCTAATCTATCTAATATGATTCAGCAGTGAAGAAGTTGGCCAAATTTCTTAAGACTCAGAGGCTCATAAAATGACCACGAATCTGGCAATTTTGTTCTTTAGAACTCTATTTGAAAAAGGGCTAGCCCCTAGTACCATTACAACAACCAAGTCAGCCTTATGGAAGATTTTTCAGGTTGGTTTTAATATTAACTTGTCAGATTCATACTTCTCCTCGATTCTGCGAGCATGTGCCCGTCTGAAACCAATAGAACACCCTCATACGGTCTCCTGGTTTTTGAATGATGTACTTAATTTAGCCTCAGACACTAATGATGAGTCATGCTCTTATATAACTCTACTTAGGAAAACTTTATTCCTAATGGCCATGGCCTCAGGTGCCAGAATATCTGAACTCTCGGCTCTCTCTAGGAATCCAGACCATATGGAATTCCTCCCGATGGGTGAAGTATTACTATCCCCAGATCGGAGGTTCTTGGCTAAAAACGAGGACCCACAAAACAGGTGGGCCCCATGGAAAATCATTCCTCTGACACAGGACACATCATTGCGTCCTGTCGTTACCCTTAAATCCTTCTTAGCCAGGACATCCGAAAAATCTTCAGGCCCCCCTTTTCATTAAACAGAAAGGTGGTACGATTTCTCTTAAAAGTATTAGACAACAAATACTCTATTAAACAGGCCAACCCAGATTCAGTCCTACACGTCCATGATATCCGAGCAGTGGGTACCTCCATTAACTATTTTCACAACATGAATTTCGAAGACCTGAAAAAATATACGGGTTGGAAATCTCCAGCAGTTTTTAAACGCTACTATCTCAAGAATTTAGAGGCCCTTCAATTCCCAGCAGTTGCTGCAGGGAGCATAGTCTCCCCTGAATGATGAATCTTATCAAATTCCTTTCCTTAGCCTTTGGTCACTTCTTTTCCCTTAATACTCTCTCCTTTCTACCTGCCTCGCTCGTATTCCCTACCAAACCTCTCTCCTCCGGGTCGTGAGGGTTGGGTCGTCATCCCACCACTAGAATATGTATATAGTTTTGTGGACCTGTCTGTACATACCCTTGTATATTGCTTCAGATACCAGGCTTGGTTATCTTGTTATTACTAGTTCTAAGCCATAATTTAAGTCTTAGTGTATACGTAAATAAGTAATTTTATGCCTCATTATAGTGCATTTAAAAAAAATGTATTCTCTAAATGAACCTTGGGTTTCATTAACCCCTTTTTTATATACTTGTTTGGTATCTGTTAAGCTTGGATGGGAATTCTCTGATACATTTTCACCGGCAGACACAGGTCAAACACAAAAGAGGGATTTTGACAAAGGAAAAGTCTATTTCTGTGGGAAGACCTGTGTCCTCCGGTGAACCCATCCCTTCTACGCCTTTTTCCCACCCTTAACCAATCCAAGCTAGGGTGTCTATTCCAGGAATGTGGATGGCGCGCGGGTCGGGTGGTAGTAGCAAGAGCGAAAGCGAGGTAGGGGGAGTAATCTTCGTAACGGCTCTCACCGTGAGAGGGATTTTGGAAAGGAATCTTCTAATTGGCAGAAGGCCTGTGAGTAGTGGCTTCCACTTTCCTTGTACTTTATACCAGACACCCTCTGGGTGCTCGCGTGAGGGTAGTAACCTCAGCATGCCATGCTAGCTTTTTTCTCTGGTGTATCTAGAATCTATTCATACTTGGAAAAGTGAGCTACTGGACTTTTCACCGGTCGACACACGTCTTCCCCCAGAAATAGATTTTTCCTTCGTCAAAATCCCTTTATTTTACTGTTTTGAGTTGCTGTGCTGATACTGAATAGCAGTCCCCCTTTTATTTCCCCATAGTGTTCTTTTCTAATCTTTAACTCTATGCCATTGTTCAGTTTGGTTTTAATATTCAGTCACATTATTTAGCTTTACATATTTATAAATTACATAGTTGCTCATTAAAACTTGAAAGGAGTCAGTAATACACAAGAATCCAAGCATTGTTAAAATTGTGTTTTTCTATTTACTGCACACAAAGAAATAAAGAAGGTAAAGTAGTGCTAATAGTACAAAAAAATGCAAAAATATATATTTAAGTATGGTCATGAAACAGTGTATGGATTTATTTCAAAGGGGCAGAAGAAGGTATGGGTTTTCTTCCTTTTTTTCCAAATCATCTTGAGCATTTTAACTTTATGGGGGATAGTTTCAGGCTAGAAAATTAAAGTGATGTACATAGCAGCTCACTGTATGGAAATGCAAAAGCAGATTCATAATGCTGTTACAGTAGCCTTTGGTTTTTTATACAGTGTGGAGGATGATTGTAGATCTGTGAGTTTATGCACAGTATTTAAATAATTACATCCTGAAACTTACAGTAAGAAATAAAGAATATTTCAAAATGCATCAAGTATTTCTACTGATCTGAAATATTTTTCCTGTAGTATACTGTACTGTTGATTTTAATGTTGATTAAATAGTATTTATTGCAGTTACAAAGTGTGTAATGCGTCAGTTCGTATGAGTAAGTAGTAATGCATCTGTTCGTAAGAGTCAGTAGCAGTGATTTTTCTGTTGATATAAATATTTGGTCCCTGCCTCAGAAGTCTGTGTGATTTATTGAGAGCCAAAATAACCTCCCTCAAAAAGAAACTATATGTTTAATTAAATAATTTATTACTGTTGCAAATACACAGTAAACTATGCATGGCACATGTTGATGTAAATTTAGACTAGAACTTCTTGAAAGGAGATTGATTGATTGATTATGGTTGCTAATACGTGTCACAACATTCTTGAAGGGAGAGGATACTGACTTGAAGCAAGCAACTTCACGCCAAAAACTCAGTGTTTAGAATCATTCAGCAAGCCATAGGAATCCAGTGTGAGTAGCAGTTGGTCTTGAAAGGCCAATAGTTTTTCCATTAGTTTAATAACAATGTCCACTGCAATCTTAAGTCATGGCATATATTAATAATATCATGACATTTTGGTCTCAGATTGGTACTACTTCGTATAAATAGCATATACTTTCTATTTACCTTGGTTTTTTTATTTGAATTACAATTGAGAATTTTGAATGACTGTTACAAACATTTTACGGGTTAGTAACTTGCATAATGAAATTTTGCTTCTTTTTGTATATTTTTGTAATTAGAATCACAGATTTGTCTTAAAATATTTATGTTTTCAGAACCTTTTTTATTCTTGTTATTCAATATTTCTGTTACGTTCTGTTGTGAAACTGATCAAGTTTGTTTTTGAGTCTTTTTTCCAAATGAAATTCCACAATGTTCTCATGTTAATCATACTTATCTGCAGTCCTGCATAAGTCATAAACAGGAAACAAAGCAAAGTAACTGATAATACTTTTCGCAATTTTTTTCTTTTTTTCGTTTTTTCCCAGTATTTCCAAAGTTCAATATATTATTTTTAGTATGTTGGCTCCTCAACAGATATGTGTATGTTTCCTTTACTAAGCTGATTTTATATCAGCATGATGAATTATGAGATGACAAAAACAGGAAATGCTACTTTTTTTTTCAAAGTTAGACATTTTTGTTAGCTCTTCGCAAGATCTGGCGTATTTTTCCTTTGCATAGCTGAATTAATTTTCCATGCTGAATTCGCATAATTACAAACATTGAAGTCCATTATTTTTTAAGTTTTCTGCAAAAGAAGACTATCGAGATGGCTATTTGTCTGTCCATTCATACTTTCCCGTTTGCCCTCAGATCTTGAAAACTACTGAAGCTAGACGGCTGTAAATTCGTGTGTTGATCATCCGACTTCCAATCATCAAACATACCAAATTGCAGCCCTCTAACCTCAGTAGTTTTTACTTTTTTAAAAGTTAATGTTAATCATAACTGTGCATCTGGCAACGGTATAGGACAGGTCACCACCAGGCCTTGGTTAAAGTTTCATGGGCCGCGGCTTATACAGCATTATTCCGAGACCACTGAAAGTTAGATCTATTGTTGGTGGCCTTGATTATATACTTTAATAAAAACTCGATTGCGTTGGCCAAGCGAGTGGTCATGTTGTACAGTTTTGTGATAATCGCACATAGTATATAATTGGGTCATATGGCAGTACCAAGAATAAATGCTCCACTCAAATTCTAGAGTTGTACTGTCAGCTGAACGATAATATTGATGTCATTTGCTCTAATTTTAAAGATAAATAGTTTACGATCTGCATCTACTTTGTATATTGTATATGAATATCAATACGAAACAGTCAGATGAGGGGAGATTTTTCCAGGGCCTTTTAAAAACAATAATGTCATCAAATCATGTTTGTTCATTTCTAAATAACACATTTACAAGTAGTTGAAAGTTATTTCATCTTCTTATGGTAGTTTCTCAGAGTTGAGGTAAAATTATTGCAAACAGAATTCTTTCAGCTTTCATAACCTGAGTAACTTGTTATCAAACGAATCATTCTGCCTTGTTTCGTTTTACGGCCGAAAAGAATGATTAATGATTGCAATTGCGTCAGTTATATGATCACCTGGTGCATGGGTTAATGTTGTGGCATGCCACTCAGATGTCGCAGGTTCGTGTCTCCTCCAGGGCGGTAAAAAATCACTGGCTCTGTTACTTGATCAGTTGCTGGTGCAGTGTGGGGTCTGTGGTGGGAGGTTGAAGCTGACATTCTTTGGAAGCTTGGATTTCAAGTCAGTGGCCCCTTTGGTTGTGCCTTGTCCCTGTGAATACGTTTCATCTACTGAAATGATAATAATAATAATAATATTTATAGTTGGCTTTTAACGTTCACACATCTTTATCAAATCACTCAGTTTTTTAATAAACCCTGAAAAAGAGGAGGTTCAACTATAAATAAATGATTAAGCATAAAAAGAATAAATAAAAGCAAATGAATAATAAGAATTATATAAACTTGCAACAAACATTAGCAATCTGATGCAGATGTGTAGTGGACCACAGTGAGACGGCTCTGTAAGGGGATATTGCCGTCAGTACCGAATGTGGAGTACTGTAGGCATTACTTAAGGTTTTCTGCAGCGTCCCTTCGTCCCCTGGCTGCAACCCCTTTCATTCCTTTTAGTGTACCTCTGTTCATATTCTCTTTCTTCCTTCTTACTTTCCAATCTTTCTCAACAACTGCTTCAACATTATTTTCAAGGCTGAATGACCTCATAGGTCCTTGCGCGTTGGCCTGGGGACTAAATTTTATGTTCCAACTCTAATCCAGTTCCAAGGCCAACACAGTAAAGTGATAGCTCACACGAATGTCCTGTCAGTGCACCTCATGCACTGCACTGTATGCATTACTTGAGCTGCAACCCCTTTCGTTCCTTTTACTGTACCTACTCTCATAGTCCCTTTCTTCCATCTTGCTTTCACCCTCTCCTATCAATTAATTCATGGTGCAACTGGCAGGTTTTCCTCCTTTAACACCTTTCAAACCTTTTACTGTCATTTTGTTTGTCTGGTGTTTTCACGTTGCATGGAACCAGTGGTTATTCAGCAACAGGACCAATGGCTTTACGTGACTTCCGAACCACGTAGAGAGTGAATATCTATCACCAGAAATACACATCTCTGACCCCTCAATGGAATGGTCGAGAATCGAACTCGCAGCCACCGAGGTGGCAGGTAAAGACAATACCAACCACGCCACTGGGCACTTTTACTGTCAGTTTCAGTTTCATCACTGAATGGCCTCATAGGTCCCAGTGCTTGGCCTTTGCCCTAAATTTTAAGTTCAGTTCATTCCACAAGCTTATGTGTTACAGTAAAGGGTCGCATTGTTCAGGACGGGGTGCTCGCATGTGAAGTAGTACTACTCACACTAGGCGCAATTCTGTGGGTCAAGTTATCTCACTGTCCTGACACTGACTCGCTCCGGTTTAGATCTACTGTTGTCTTGTTATCTGCGTTGCATGAATGCCGATGATGTTCTCCCAGAGCTTTTGCTTTTATCATAAGTCTGTTATGTATTTTGTGTGTTGCTTGCTTTAGTACGTTCGCCCAGAATTATGCTATTTGTTTGTGCGTACTGGTTTATGTATTTTGTTATGTTGATCAGCTTTTTAGGCCTATTATTTCGCCATTCTGCTGTTTTTCAGCATACACACTTGGGGTCCTTTTGGCTTATTTCTATAGTGTGCCTACAGTTTCAGTAGTAATAAAAATAATAATATTGATAATTATCATTATTATACATCACTCTACGGATTTCGACAATGCCTCTACAAGCAATTTTGAAGCAATTATTCTTGCTATAAATAAAAATATTAGTAATAATTATCATTATCATAAACCGCTCTACGGATTTCAACAATGCCTCTACAAGCAATTTCGAAGCAATTATTCTTCCTAAATATAAAAATATAGAAAATTATCATCATTATAATAAACCGCTCTCCGGATTTCAACAATGCCTCTACAAGCAATTTCGAAGCAATTATTCTCACTATAATAATAATAATAATAATAATAATAATAATAATAATAATAATAATAATAATAATATAATAATTATTATTATTATTATTATTATTTATTATTATACATCGCTCTACGGATTTCGACAATGCCCCTACAAGCAATTTTGAAGCAATTATTCTCTATAAATAATAATAATAATAAAAACAATAATAATAATATCATTATTATACATAGCTCTACGGATTTCGACAATGCCTCTACAACTCTACAGGAAATTTTGAAGCAATTATTCTCTCTATATTAGAACCATTACAGTGAGCATATGTAAAGTTTAGCGAAAGACAGACACAGTTGCTATTTTTTTCGTTTAGTATCCGCTGGTATTTGTGCTGTTTACGACAACGGCATTGTATGCGATATCGTGACCCGCTATTGTTATCATTCCCATGCAAGGACATTTCAGGATGTCCGGTGTCGTATTGCCCACCCATGAACATTTCCTCTCTCTCTCTCTCTCTCTCTCTCTCTCTCTCTCTCTCTCTCTCTCTCTCTCTCTCTCTCTGGTAACTGTTAGATCACAATGCTGCACAAACATTGAATCAACACTGCTGTTCATTTCATGTTCCAGGAGAGGGTACCTATTCACGCCTTATATTCTCGCTCAAAGTGATCTCATTTCCCATCGTCAATACAATATCATCACTGTTTCAACAATGGATTTCCATTAACAAAAACAGCCTCCCCTGTAAGTACTAATGGTTACTGTGGCTCGCTTTGCAGACCATTGGCATTCGAATCCATTTGGTTGACGTGTCGCGTGACAACTGTCCAGTCCCAGACGCATACAGGACGAGAAATGTCTTACTTAGTTCCTTTTACTTTTTGTTAGGCTCCCTACTTTATGTATGTTCAAAGATGGTTTGTTCTTATTGTCCTTGTGGCATTTTTATAACATCCTGACGACGATGGGAGAGGCAGCCTGTTGCAATATCCTGTGAAGAAGCTCTTTATGGGAATTTAACTCACATTAGGCAGAAAGCGTACGGTTAAGGATAACATACCATGCTATATAGATGCCAGGAATTCGGGAAAGTTCACAAGTACATAAAAGTGTCAGATTCAGGTACATTTTACACAAGTCAAAATAGTGCCAGTCTACTTTTTACAACCAAAACCTAGCAACCGTTGGCAACACGAAAACTTTGTCTCGTAATCATTGCTCACCAAGACTATACAACAAAATACCGCCTCAAGTGAAGAGCATAAAGAAGAAAGCAAATTCAAAGAAAAACTAAAGAATCTCCTATTCTGCAGGAGCTACGATACTGATGAGAAAACACTAAAAGATCATTATAAACTATAAGGAAAAACTTGTTTAGAAAACGTGCAAACCAGCCCGAGAAGAGCTGTTGTTAAGCTCAGATGTCTGGATAAACTAATCCTTTATAATAATAACAATAAAAAAACATGCAAGAGCCCGCCTGAGGGGGAATCCTCCCCGTGGAAAACGGCTATTATCATTTCCTGTTAAATTTAATACTGATAGAGTCTGATAATGTCCTTGAATGCCACTAGATTTGTCACCCAGCCCAGGGTCGGATAGCCCTCCCCCCCAACCCCCCCAAAAAGATTCAGATCTTAACGTGGCAACATTTCTCCACTGACCACTGATCACACGCTATAATGACAAATTCCTTGATTTGTTGAGTTTTTAATCTTGGAAGATCAATCGCAATTTATATGTGAAATGTAAATTGTACTTACGTAGTGGCTCTTTTTCTTTATATCACCCTGTTATTAATAGGGTTTAAGAAAATACCTCTTAAATTTATTTAAGTCGAAGCACTTGAGCCACAGGCAAACTCTCAATAGACGATTATTAATATCTGCAACACGTCGTCGACATATGCGCCTAGAGTTAACGCCAGGTTTTGCCACTTTACTACATTTGTGAAAGGTTACTTTCATGAAACGGACAGGCAGAGAGATCAAAGATTAGGGTTCTATATTGTAGCACACTGATGATTAGAAAGTGACAGCAATGTCAAGGTCGTGTTATGGCAGTCTCATAATTGCATCTGTGGATGATGATGATGATGATGACGGATGGTATCAAATGCTTGTCTTATTTGCATCCTTGTGAATGTTGTAGTAATGTTTTTACCACGTAATAGAAACGTTTCCAAGGATATCTAGGCCTATTTTAATGTTGATATGTTTATAGAACGAATAAATTTGAGATGAGGACACTGACTTCCCGTCCAATCGGCCTCTTGGCCAAAATTAAGAAAACATATGGATAGTCCTCGTAGGGGGGGCAGTTTCGTCAGTGGACGGTGTACTGTAGGCATTACTTCAGGTTCTTTGCTGCGTGCCTTCGGCCCCTAGCTGCAACTAATTTCGTTTCTTTTACTGTACCTCCTTTCATATTCGCTTCCTTTATCTTACTTTCAACCTTCTCCTAACACTTGATCAATACTGCAACTGTGAGGTCTTCCTCTTGTTACACCTTTCAAACCTTTTACTGTCAATTTCCCTTTCAGCGCTGAATGGCCTCATAGGTCCCAGTGCTTGTCCTCTGGCCTAAGTTCTATATTCAACTCAACTTATATGGAGTGTAGTTTGCCCGCAACTGTGTTCGTGGAGGGAGCGCTTAGGAACCAAAAACCGTTTGGGTCGTAGAATTTGACTTCGTCGAAATCCGAACGAGGGCGTCACTAACGTTCCCCTATACGCAATTCGGTTTGTAAAATATTACGTAATGTCGGCAAATGCTTCCTTCCATACTTTTTCTTCTTTTTATTTTCAGTAGCGTATCGTTGCTGCTGTTTTTTTTTTTTTCCCTCTTTCTCTCTCTCTCTCTCTTAAGCATGTGAGCGATGCTCCACCTACGTCTCTCTAAGGATGAGGAGGAGAGATACGTTGAAAGCAGCTTCCCATGTTTATCAAGCTACCCTACGCATATTTTAGCAGTCGTATTTCCGGCTTGGAGATACTACTGGCGGGAGAAGGATAAGGATTTGATAATGGTATCTGCAGGCATCTCCTCTCAATACGCCATTGGTGAAAATATTTTATTTCCAATGTTATACTTGCTAAATAAGATTTACCTTCTTTTTCCGAGTAAAAATATGTAGTACTAACCTTTGTTGACCAAGAGTATGGACGGAAGGCGCATATAAAATTTATAATTGTGACGGTCTCTCTCTGTCACAAACATTCGCCGACGTTTCATAATATTTAACAAACTGAATTGCGTATCAGAACGTTACTTAAATCTCCCTGTTCACGCTCTTTGTATTTGGAGTAGTTGGAGATTTGAAAAATAATGTCGCCACAAACATTAAATTTCGATGACTTTCGGATTCCAGTGGCGCAAAAAAAAATAATAATAATAACTCGTTCCCAGAAAAAGAAAAAATTATCCCAAGCTCATGTGAGAAACTCCTGACGAGATAGAGAGAGAGAGAGAGAGAGAGAAGAGAGAGAGAGAGCGAGAGAGAGAGAGAGAGAGAGAGAGAGAGGATGTGGGGAGCGTAGTGACCGAGACAAAGAATCGTACCATTTTTCCAGAACCATTATATGTATGAAATTATCAATATCTTTTAATTAACATTCAATTTATGATTTGTTCTTCAGGAATTACCTTCAGGGTGTTCAAAAGCGAGGATTGACGATCCTAATTACCATCTATATATATATATATATATATATATATATATATATATATATATATATATATATATGGGGATACAATCCACAATGAAGTAAAATCCTCTTGTAGATTAAAATATATATTCTTGTACAGGATTAAAGCTTTCGACCATCAACTGTGGTCTTGTTCACTAAAACAAGACCACAGTTGATGGTCGAAAGCTTTAATCCTGTACAAGAATACATATTTTAATCTACAAGAGGATTTTACTTCATTGTGGATTGTATCCCCATTTACTTAGAGGTACGACATAGTACCTGGCTTCTGCATATATATATATATAATATATATATATATATATATATATATATATATATTATATATATATATACATACTTTCGAATCAAGATTCAAAGATTAGGGAGCAGAAAATCGTTGTTTGAAATTAAGGCAACAAAGCACATGTCCGTATTAGTATACCTCAAGAGAAAGAATAGTAAACAAATGAATCTCCCCCTTAAAAAATGGCTTATTTCTCAGACAGAGTAGAATTATTCGAAATCTGGCTAAGTAGCCAAAGCAATATGTTAAGAAATAATGATGGTCTGTATTAAAAGGCATTCAGAAATCTTTGTTTAAATGGATACATACACTTAATGGGTGCTGCCTTGGCTTGTTACCTACGCGTCACCTACTCCGAGGTGCTGCTTGTACTAACTAACCATGGCGGAAGCTCCTTCGAACGCCGTAAGTATTTAGTACTAGATATCGTTTGCTAACATAATTTATCGACCACACAACATAGAAATAGGTGTCTATAATACTTTGATCCCCGAGGGGCTAGTACTAAGCACGGCGTCCCAAGGAGCTTCCGCCATGCTTAGTACTATATTAGATTCACATCAACCGTACATCTGATGTCTAGGCCAGTCCCTTACGACGCTCGTGATTGGCTGTTGGTAAACTAATCACAGGGCTGGAAACTCTGCCGCTCTCGAGAGACTGAGAGTTTCCAGCCCTGTGATTGGCTTATCAACAGCCAATCAGGAACGTCGTAAGGACGTACGTGCCTAGACATCAGATGCACGGTTGATGTGAATCTACTATAGCATCTCGGAGTAGGTGACGCTTAGATAACAAGCCAAGTAGCACCCACTAGATGTATAGCAAGAGCCAAAAGGTAATAATAATAATAATAATAAGAGTCAAGTATTTTGCCCTTTTGTATATATTTGACATGGACTTCGTCAGGACACAGTACAAAGTGAAACACAACTGAGGGTCTTCAAAGAATAAATTGAATATATAATAAATAGAATAAGAAAAAATCACTGCATAGTAAGCAAGCAAACGTCCCACAACCAGAGAAATTGCAAAATTGGTCCCAAAAACAAAACAAGTGAAAGTGTAAATGCTACTTAATATTGAAATGCTGCACGATAATGCCCTTCGTAAGCCAACAGTCCAATTTGTATATATAAACCCTTGCTAATGTTGAGAATACAATCTGCCTCTAGCTGTATTGGTCTTGATACTATGATATTTCTTTTACCAATGTCTGTACAAAGTCGTATATCCACGAAATTGCTACAGTCATGAGAATGGTTATATGTTCTCATGCGAAAAGAGAGCGTTTGACACATAGGCCTACTGGGGTACATCTCGCCGTTTCTATATTTTGTTTTGTACAATTATTCGTGCTGTTTGGAAATATAAAAACAAGATAAATCTATTGCTCATATTTACTTATATAAATTATATATGAAATTTGTATAAATCTGAATAAGTATGTCATTGCAACGCAGAAATACTCTATAAGAAAAAAGTACAGTCATTTCAAAAGTACAGTCACAAAATGAATATTTTTATTATCTACTGATTATAGCATATACATATTTAAAAAGTATGTAATTACAACGAGAATATATATATATATATATATATATATATATATATAATATACCTATAGCACCTGATTATAAAACCATGTAATCACAAGTTAATATGTAAATACCAAGTCTTCATTTCAATGCGTTAGACAAAGCGTTAACTTTTGCCAGTAATAGCAAAAGCCTTCGCAACATATATAATTGAAATAGTTATTTCTTAATCCTTATAACATTATATGTAATAATAATAACAACAAAATCTTGTGTCAGTTTTAGTGACTTATTGTTTTATAATTTGCACCAAGTAATAAGAAATATATGAGATATATAATTACAAAAATCATTGATGATACACTTATTCTAAAACACTCGCATCTTGTGAGGTGATTACACTACATAATTTACCCTAAGAATTAAAAATTGTATAAAAGATTCCTCTTGTAAATTTTGAATATGTTTCAAAAAGGCTAGTTTAAACTTTGACATTTGAATCTGTTTCAAAACTGCTTGTTTAAAATTTAGAATTTTGAATCTGTTTCAAAATGGCTAATTTAAATTTTGAATTTTGAATCTGTTTCCAAACGGCTAGTTTAAATTTAAAATTTTGAATCTGTTTCAAAAAGGCTAGTTTTTAAATTTGGAACTTTGAATCTGTTTCAAAACGGCCATTATTCCTCACAATATTGCATAAAGTTGTGTAATCCAGTCAGAACAGAATTTATTTTAATGGAGATTTCAGATGTGCTACATTCGTCATTTTTTTTTTTTTTGAAGCATTGACGAAGATGGGAACAGTTTACAATGATTTTCTGTTTCTTATTTTGAAGCTGGAACTCAAAGACAGTTTTGTTGATACTCCAGTAATAGGGAACTTTAATAGCTTCCAGAAAATTTTCAACAGGACCTAAAATGTTCCCGCCAAACACAACCTTCCGGTGGAATAATGATCAGTGCTACAAAATGATTTGCTGGTTCTTTTAATTTGTGTAAATATTGAGCTTTAGCTTCTCTCTCATACATATACTACTGTGCAATAATATGCATCAGATTCAACATGCACTGTCATGTCACGTACATAATTTATTTACGTGAACAGTATGGAAAGGAGAAACAACAAAATTTTTAAATACACATGCAAACTATATATATATATATATATATATGTGTGTGTGTGTGTGTGTGTGTATATATGTATGTATATATATATATATATATATATATATATATATATATATATATATCATATATCATATATCATATATATATATCATATATGTGTATGTATAAGTAAGAAAAAGATTGGGAACTGTAAATCGATTTATTTATTATAAAAAAATATGTGTATGTATGTATACATATATTACATATATATATATTATACATACATTATGTATGTATGCATATCTGTAATATATGTATCCATACATATACATATATATTTTTATAATAAATCTGATACAGTTCCCAATCATTTTCTTATTATAAGATAAAACATTTACTAGACACATCTTTCTATCTGCATTTCCAATAACCTTAAGATTGTTCTCAGACCCACTCTACAGTAAAATCACTTTCCATGCGAAAATTTTCAAGTAATTTCAGTTTGATTAATCTGAACTCATGCCAACGTGGATTCTTGCCTGTAGAGCAGCCTGTAAGTTCTGGTCTTCTATGAATAGTAATAGCCTATACTGGCATTAGGCTGACTTTGGATAACAGTAGTAGTAGTAGCAGTAGCAGACGACAGGGGATTTGCCTTTGAAACGACCCTTTTTGTTTGTTCTATCCCCCCATTGCTTGTGAAACACAATCAAACACCAGCAACGTGTTCGTTTGGTTGGTAGTAGGGCTTTTGTGTAACGGTTGCCTCTGTAACGGCACCCGTTTCGTTTAGGCGAGAGAGAAGAGTACTAAAGCTCACGTAACCATTCCTCGTTCTGTAGACGGCAGCAACGACAAGAGCAGCAAGCAGTAGGCATATGAGAAAGATAATGGTAATCATAGCGACGCTGAGGTTCCCTTTGTTCTCGTTCGCAGGTATTGGGTTCCTGGCATCTCTGTCTTCTGTGGCTTTTTCACCCATGTTGGTGTTGTGGTCTTGTGGCTCTCCTGCATGCTGAGGTCTTCCAGTTGAGGGATTCTTAAGTCTCTCATCCTCTTGGACCGTAGCTTGTGTATCTTGAGTAGTTGAGGGGCTGTTTAGATCATACTGTTCCTTTTCAGTGTTAAGGGTAGACGTGTGACTATCTCGCTCCGAGTCGTGAGAACCGGATGAGCCTGTGTTTTCTTGGATTCTGGTAGCACTTGTACTACTACTGGTGGCGTCTTGTGCTTCACGTCCCGCGGAAAGTGTAGAATATGTAGAAGAAGAAGACTCGTCCCTAGGGTCGCAGTCTGCTATCAACAGATTACTTGAGGCGTCTACGTTGTTACAAATTCCTCTTTTATTTCCAAATGTGTAATTATGCCATTCTTGATCTTGAAAATAATGATCACCTTTTCTACAAACTACAGCCTTGCCTCCCGGATTTACAGCCCTCAAGAAATATATATGATTCGCCATTGGAGAAAATCCCACTGGTGAACTAATACCACATTTTCCTTGACAGTTGACTTGATATTCAGTCCCACTGGTTTCAATAGAGAACTCAATGAAATTGCGTTGCGTTTCTTTGTAAGTCAATGAGATGTTTACAGGGTAAATATGAAGTTTATCATTCTCCTTAAATATGTCAAAATACGACCATTCTCCAGTTTCCAAGGGAATACTTCCCTTTGTTTTTTCTTTGTGTTTTGAAGTATATGCATATTTCACATTGTCAGGTGGTTGCCCGTAAAACTCCAGTTGAAGATTAATGTCTGGAACACGGAGAGTGATGTTCCATGCTTTGGAAGCCTGCGGTCTAATGCCCACAACAAATGGCAGAGAATAATTGGTAAACTTGCGTAAAGCTGAATATGGGTTGCACTGAGAACTTCCATCAATGGTGGGGAAAGAACCCACTGCAAATAAGACCACAGTAGACACCACTGAGATGAGATTTGTGCTGCTTCTAAGGCCCATCTCTGCAATTTGCGACCCACGGCTTCCCTGTGCTCGAATTCTTCTGCCACTGGAACCAACGGAGGGAATGGTTTCTCTAAGGCGACATAAAATGTAAAGAGGAAGTCACGATGATAGTAACTTCCTTCGTCAGGTAAACACAGATAAGACTCTGCGTTGGCTGTGTTGTTTTGGAGGGAAGTCTTTCATGAATGAGGAGCTGACTTTCCAAAGGTGGAAATAAGAAAGAAAAATAGAGAAATGAACACTATTAAGGGCCCCCAGAGCTCCAAGTCGGTTTTTTTTTTTATGCTCCAAATCTTCTAAAAAATATCCTACTTTACCCATGGAAAAGCGTACTTGCATATGTAGACTCCAAAGTGGTAAAAAAAAATCCCATTATCTAACAAGGGTGGTGATATGCGTGTTCGAAAATGCCAATTTACAAACGCGTTTTTCTCACGATTTTTTTCTTTTCTAATCAGCCCCTGGAGACCCTTAATATTGTGAACGCCTCATTTAACTTTCAGAAGAAGGACGCGTGGTTGCAAGCAAATCGGGTTTTTACGAAAGATGATTCATTTGTTTAATTTGAAAAGTCAAACGTTCTTTAGAATCAGCAGAATTGGGCTTATATTAAGATGACAAGAAAATATAACAAGAGTTTATATGTATTCACTCTAAAAAAAATTCTGCATTATTTTTAAAATGATGAAAACATAGTTTACGCAGTTTCTGGTTGGTTTAGCTAGGCCCTTCCTAGATATATAGAAATAGTGGAATGTTAGAATTAGGTAATAAAACTGGTAGATTGAAGCTAATGTAGTTTGGGACTAAGAGTGGAATATGTAGACATGCAAAGGGTAGAAATGTCCGAGGAGATTGTATCATACATCATTGCATGTACGTACACTACAATCGTTTAAACATTACATTTACGCAAGTACTTAAATATGAATTTCCTGGGCCTTTTAAATAATAAAGACACGAAGAATTACAGTTCAGTGGCTGCAGATCTAATATTTTTCTTAAATGTTTACATGAATTTCGTAAGAATTATTTACCTTATTTGCCAAGTATGTTATATGCGTTTCTTGTAAAAAAAAAAATGCAGGTATTCATCACGTATAAAACTATGATTTTATATATATATATATATATATATATATATATATATATATATATGTGTGTTGTGTGTGTTTATGTGTGCATATATATGAATATTTCAAGACCAATATACAAAAAATGCATCGAGTATTGGTCACCACTAGCGAATGCTTAAAAATTAAGGTTTTTTAAGCATTACTGAATTATGATACACAGTTGTCTGAAATTCCTGAATTATATCATACTACTTGCAAAAAATTCCTGAATGTAGAGAAGAGGTAATTCAACGAGCAGAAGACCGTATAATAACTCTGCATGCAGTCGTACGTAAATGAAGAAGGCGTTATTTTGCTAACAGAATTAGTCCCAAGAGCCATACAAGGTAAAAACCAACAAGGAAGTCTGTATGGGAACCGACATTCTCTCTCTCTCTCTGCGCTCGACGATAGAGATGAATTCTTACAAGTGTACAAGGAAGGTCGATACCGGACACCCCACCTACCGCCCGCCCCCTTATTTATCGATCCGAAAGGAGTTTTATTATTGCTCGGACAGAGAATAATTCCCTCTGCATGTTTCCATGACGTGTAATATATATATATATATATATATATATATATATATATATATATATATATATATATAGATAGATAGATAGATAGATAGATAGTTTACAAATACTTATACGTATTGAATGGGCGTGAATAGGTAGCACCTCACCCCAAAACTATTAGAGAGTTATAGATAGTCTATCTATTAATTCCTGCGTACAAGAAATGAATACAACTCATTATGTTTCTGTATCACAGTCAGCTTATTGTTTAGGACAATTTAATTTCTCTCTCTCTCTCTCTCTCTCTTCATTTTCTAGCATCACTCCTGCAAGAGAAATCCGTCCATTTTTAGGTACGCGAACCACATTAATTATTATCATTACGAACTTGACGGTGTACACTACGCTGCGCTGGAACCCGGTGCTGCCTGTCATGTCTGCCCTACCCTCCCTTTCTCCTACCTAACCCATCCTCACCTGGGGCGGACAAACAAGAAAGATCCACTCCGATTTTATTATTAATATTATTATTATTATCATTATTATTATTTTCATCATTTTTAATATTATTTTTCTTGAAGGGTTCCATGAAAAATTTACCCCATTTGTATATGATTACAGTATATATATTTATATTCTGTTTTCAATATAGCACAGCTGCTCAATAGTTTGCCCTTCAACGTCGAATGTTGATATGCTTTCTGCTAAGTTTGCATGCACCTGATGTTAACGGTATGCCTTTTGTGTATAAGATTGTCTGTGTATGTTTGTAAGCGTTTGCGGTCACTTTTGGATGTTGATAGTGAATGCTGCAGCGCAAGAATTGTGTAACTTAGTACTAAAGATGTGGCCAGTAGCTGTGTGTGTGTGTGTGTGTGTGTGTGTGTGTGTGATTCTAGATTTGGCTGTCGATGCAAGTCATCTCATCGCTGGCATCGGTATGTCGTTCGGTCTAGAGTTGAGTTTGCCTCTCTCTCTCTCTCTCTCTCTCTTTCTTCTTTCTTCTTCTTCTTCTTCTTCTTCCTTGTTTTCTATAGGCCTAGTTTAGATAGGGAGAATGGTTGTACGTACCATCGGTTTTTGCATTTATAAAATGTAATGAAGGTTCAATAAAGACAGATAATTTACATTGCTCTCGGGCCTCATTGTGATTCTTTGCCTGTAAGTCTAGAGTCCAACCCTAACCCACACCCTCCCCACCGGCCCCGCCCCCCAAACCCCACCCGAGGCAGTCTTGTTTTGCGCCATCTCAATCCAGCTTCGTCGTGTGAATCTTCTTCAGTATTCTGGAGCGCTGGACTCGCGCCATCGTCCCCTGGGGCTTATAAAGTAATTCCCCGTATGGGGATAGTGCCATCAGTGCACCTCACATGATACACTGTAGGCATTACTTAAGAGGGTTTTGCAGCGTCCCTTCGACCCTTAGGTGCGACCCCCGTCAATTCCTTTACTGTACCTCCGTTCATGTTCTCTTTCTTCCATCTTTCTTTCCAACCTCTCCCAACAGCGTTGAATGACCTCTTAGGTCACAGCGTTGGGCATTTGGTCTGAGTTCTATATTTCATCCCATACATGATAGCACAATTACTACATACTTACATGCACACAGGCAAACATATATATATATATATATATATATATATATATAGATATATATGATAATATATATATATTATATATATATACATGCTTGAGAGAGAGAGAGAGAGAGAGAGAGAGAGAGAGAGAGATTAAGTAATTTGTCCCTTTCCTAGACTTACACTCAATAATTGGCTTTCCGATTTATCAAACAGACCTCATATGTTTCGTACACATGCACCTATGTTATGCGTCCTTGTGTGTAACATTTGAGTGTGTGTGTGTGTGTGTGTGTAGGTGTAGTTAATACCAAGCTGTTTGTGATAACAGAGGCAGCTAATAATGGTCGAGTGAGGTGTTATGTTTTATTCAACCTTGACCCCCCACCATGTTCAAAGTGCAGGAAATTCTCGTACCCAGAATATAAGCCGGTTTTATGGGTTGGAAGACGATTAGTACCTGCATGTAAGGACGTTTTCTTGGGCTGCACAGGAGAGAGAGAGAGAGAGAGAGAGAGAGAGAGAGAGAGAGACTTTTCTACTGAAATATTTAGGAGATTTATGGGCCTCAAAGTGAGTTTTTTTTTTTTTTTTTTTTTTTTTTTTTTTTTTTTTTTTTTTTTTTTTTTTGAGATAGCCTGGCCAATTCACTTCGAGTGAGAAAATATAAAAGTGAAGCCAGATTCCTGGTGACACACTTTCCTTTATAATAATTTTTTCAGCCAATTCTTATAATTGGCTTAAGAGGGCGGTGATCAACTCTTTTCTAGGGATTTTTTTTTTTTTTTTTTTGGCATTTTACATTTTTTTAACTTAATTAACTTAATTGGATGTCATTTGCGTCCGGGACACTTGATCGCATCAGTAGCATGTAATGTAATGTAATTTAATGGTTTCATCGAGCATCACTGCTAATGGTGTGCTCACTGACCCTGTCTCCAAAAATTTCGGATCTGGGAGCCTTCTCTCCAACCATTTATTGTCCTTTGGTGAAAACTAACTCGACAGTTTAACTTGCAAAAGAGGTGTTCCAATCCCCCCCATTCCCGTGTGGTTCTTGTACCACAGTACCGGAAGTAAACCGACGGAATACTCGGCCGTAACGCGTACGAAACAGGAACCGATTCAGGACAACCATAAGAATAAATCAGAACAAATTCTTTGTCAACACTTGGCAAATTGAATTCAAATTCAAAAGATATATTGACATATAATACAT
>NC_087216.1:16019549-16207049 GCF_015104395.2 Macrobrachium nipponense | reverse complement strand
AGCCCGTGCTGGCCTAAGGCCAGGCTAGAGTTCAGGGTCAGATGATTCTATGGACAAAAGTTAGTGTAGGTTATGTTTACATTATCTAGTTCGAAACTTCTCTAAATACTGTCGAATTATATGTTGTGCCCAAGGCCTATATAGGCCTTGGTTGTGCCTATAACTGAATTGTGGATCGAGGACGCTTCTATCGCTAATTCTTTGGGGGTGAATAAGTCGCTATGTAACTGTAAGATAATTTCACATTATATATCTATATATATATATATATATATATATATATATATATATATATAATATATATAATATAATATATTATATATATATTGTTACGTATATAGGGCCTTGAGAGAAGCTAGATACGTAACAGAATGATTGAGAGGATTTCAAGAGGGAATTGCTTGAACTTACCGTAAACTGATAGTTATGATTTTTCTTTCTTTAGAGGGAAGGTCGCCAGAAAAACTCAGCTCGTTACTTAAAACCTATTTTATTTACAAAAAGGGCCCGTGCTGGCCTGGAAAAGGGAAAAGTTAAATGATATTGCCCCCACGTTGGGGCTTATAGTCCTCATTCAATTCAAGCTGATTTCATTCACACGTGGGTTAATGCACCCTTGCGGCAGAGAGACGGCACGTGACTCATGGAAATCTGGAAAAGAATCCCAGATTAACGAAGATAAAAGGAAAAATGACTTCTTGCTTTGATTAATTAATTCTCTAAATACTGGGGAGAAGGAACTTTTAAGGTTTCACTGAAAAGTATGCAATGACTCCATTGGTCTGGGACGATCACACAAGGGAAGCATGCGGGCCATGAGGCAGTGAAGAGGGAACAAAAAAGGGATGAATTCCTTTTGTTGCTGGAAATTGAAATGGGAGAATTAGGATAAAATGATAATTTGTAGGAGAGACTGGCAATATGCTGTTCCACAAGACGTACCTGGATGTCGTGTTCAGTGTGGACCTTTAAGAAAAATGTCGCTCTTTGTAGGAAAGTATGGGGGGGCCCCTTTGTCTGAGGCCTGGGTCATCGGCGCGCCACTCACGCCCTGGGTAGAGCCTAAAGGAAGGCAGGTAATTTGACCTCTGTCCGAGATCACGTCTCGCAGCCGACTGAGACAGATTCAGTTGGGTTGCGGTCGGGGGGTTGGAGGTCAGCTTAACCCCCCCACGATCAAAGGCAAATCCTGGGAAAAACAAGCATACAGCCAGCAGAGGGTCGGCCCAGGTAAAAAAAAAGAGAGCTTAAGGTATAGGTCTAGAAGAAGTACCAATCTGCCTACACCCTTCCCTTTTGAGATACGTCCCTACAGCTGATAGAACTCTTTTCCCCCAACTGGGGAACTTCCTATCTCTAGCTGGGTTCCGGGTTTTTGGGTTTCCCCAGGCGGTTACTAAAAATCAGCTGATATTCTAAAGAAATGGCTGCCCGTTTTCCACAATAAAATTATTTAGTTAATTGCGGGGGTAGACGAACGAGGTCTCTAAAACGTGCACAGCTCCCCCTGTAAGAAGGCATTCACTCCCTCCCTTTCGGGTGTGAAGGTCTTGGCTTAAATAATTGATCGTCTCGACTCCCCGTTCTCCTACTCCAACTTGAAGTTTTTTTGAGCAGCGATACAGCTAACTACAGTGGCCTACCTAACTTATAGGCAAAAGATGCTAATTGTACTTTTAACTTAATTTAGTATGTAGTCTAGCCTAATTAATAACTACGGGTTGTCTTGTGACGACAGTCTACTCTACCCCTAGATAGTTAGGTTTTCTTGAAAATTCTACTTGCTACTAACCTAATGCCCTGGTACTAAATCATTAGCCTAACCTACTCAATACAGTTTAAATGAAGACGCAATCATTCCAGAGTGTGGTACGCATGGCAGCAGTAGTTCAAGCGACGAACTGTTAAAATACATAATGAGAGGTAATGATGCGTGGGGGATGATGAGGTGGTTAATTTACCACGGAGGGGAAATGCAATGAGGTAATTATATTTAAGTGAGGGTTAGTATTACAATGGCTAGGGTTAGAGGTTAGTGCTACTGCAGAGATCAAGCTGGCTACCTCTCTGGGTAAGGTGCCAGGATCATTCTGCAAATGAATGCGACACGTCCCGTACCTCGGGCACAGGTGTCAAGGAGAGCATGTGCTCTTTTGTGTTAGTTTGTTAATGACGTCCCTTCTTCTTCTTCTTCTTATTCTCCAGACCTGGCTATACCAGTCCTTGGAGTAGATGGAGGCACCGACTCTGGGGAAAGGCCAGAAAACGCCGGCAGGAGCAGAGGCATGGTAGCCTGAGGGATTGCAGGAGAACACCCTACTTCGGTCTCTGCAGCAACCGTCGTAGAGGTGGAACCTACTGCAGGGGAGGCCCTCACTTCGCTGCTGTGACAGCCGTCGTAAGGGGAAAACTCCAGCTGACTCCTGGTTGGGCAGTTCCTGGTTTTCCAGAGGAGGTATGAAGTTAGGTCTGCCGGAGGTTCATCCTCGGGCCACAGTGAATGAGAAAGAAGACTCATGGACTTTGGGTTGCCATGGGCTGCGGTAAGCTCCATGCTGTTGGAGGATCTCCTGTAGGAGGATCCTTGGTTAGGTTTGGCGCCGGCACTAGCTCGGGCCAGGCGCAGAATCAAGTTCTGTGTTGCTCTACGTCCCAGGCTGGACGGAGCTTGGCACTGCTCGTGCTGCCAATGGCACTGGCAGGGTTGAGGTCGACTGGACCTGTGGCGGGTACCGGAGGTGCAATACCTCTCAGCGTGCCCTTGGTTATGGGAGACAGAGGGTCCTGTCTCTTTTGGAAGGCTAAGCCTTGTGGGACTTGGACAGTGCCCGCTGCTGGTAGTTTGCTAGGGCACCTAGGCCAATTAGTAGAGTGCCCTATTACGTTACAGGTTTTGCAACGGAACTGCGAATGGTCAATCTCCCTCCTTGGTAACGGGGGAGACTGTTGGTGGACATACTTCCTAGAGGAAGTAGAATTTCGATGACTCCTTGCTTTGGAGTGATTTGTTGTGGGGTTAGGACCCCTAGGCTTTTTGGAATGCGAGGGAGACTTCATGTCTTGCCCTAGGAGGAGGTCGTAACCTCCTGGAATGTAGCTTGCAACTGCAAGGGTATAAAATTCTGGAAAAGTGAGGTCTGGTGACCCTCAATTGGACGGTCGGAAGGATCAGTTTAATGTGATTGATACCTTACAATGGTGATCAATCGACGTCTATCAACGTTAGCCCTCGCCCCTCGGGGATTCGGTCTTCCCGTATCAGGGAGATTTGAGCGCCAGAGTCGTCGTAGGCTCTGACATGGCTTGGCTGATGATGACTTTGGAGGAGTGCGACGGTTATAGGGCCCTTAGCTGGGGGTCCTAGAGAAGAAGGATTGGTGACGGCCATTGCGATGGCAGGAATATTAAAATTTGCGCACCCTCCATAGTTGGCAGACATGTGACCCTTGCGGCCACAGTCTCGGCAGAACTTGTTCCAGAACCTCTTCCGTGGCACTGGATGATAAGGCCGAGATGGCCCCACAGGTTGCGAATCTGCGGAGTCACCAAGGCTGGCAGTGTGCTCTGGCACAGGTGAAGAGTCCTCTCTGGCAGTGATGTGACGTGGGGAGGTTAAGGGACCTCCGTTGAATCCCCTCGGAAGCAATTTCGGGGTTAACTGGTGGGCTTACCTCTTCCAAAGGGGAGGAGGTAGGCGGTAAAGTGGTAAGAGGCTGAGATGGTGCGGAAGAAACTTCGGGCTCTGACACTGGGTCAGGGCCAGGTTCGCAAATAGACAGGATGTCGGGGACATCGGAGGCACTAGCCTCTGAACCTAAAATTGAGGTGTGGTTATCTGGCATGCTGCAGGTGTCCGGTGCATCTGGTAATGGGAGCTGCGTCCAGGGGAGATACGGCTTTAGTAGATCTCGGCCCAATATTACCTGATAAACATCATGGAATTGGTCAACTACGGCCAGGCGGCACAATGTGGTTTCCTTGGTCACCTGGTCCAGAAAGGGCATTTTTACATTCAGAAGGACCGAAGGAACAGAATAGAGGTTACCGTCAATCCATTCAAACTGAATTTCTTCGTTCGTCTGGATTTTGGCACCCCTAGGCAATGCCTTTCTGGAAATAAGGGAGACCTGGGCTTCGGTGTCGGCCATGACTTGTACCCACTGATAGCCGTAGGAGACTGTTCATCAGGCAGGGCTACATGGTAGCCTTGGAGAAGTTCACCCTGGAAGCTCTCCTCCCTAAGGTAGAGACCGACTTGGGCACTGGTCGGAATCCACAGCATGCCCACGCACACACACGTGGTGCAGAACCTCCGCAACCACCTCTTACCGGGAGTCCAGCTCATGGTCTGGGGCTTGGAAACTAGCAGAGAGATTGCGTCATCTAGGAGAGCTAGCTAGCATGCTTTCTCTTTTCTTCTCTCTGCTTCTCTGGCTATCCTCTGCTGCTTCTCTTTCTTCCCTTTCTTGCAGGCGCGCAGCAGCCTGCTGCGCCTTTATCCACTGGTCAAGTGCTGGTCCAGTGTAACCGGCCTCCTTGCCCAGAGTTATGAGGGCTCCGAGCTTCTCTAGCTCTCTGGCAAAGAATCGCGGGAAGCAGGGGAAGACATTTCCCTTATTGGCTACAGTAGAGGCTCGGAAGAAAATGAAAATAATGGCGGCCAGGAAAGGTACTGAATGGAATAGGAGTGCCTACTGTGGAAAGTGGCACTCACTTGGAAATGGGTTCTGCAATGTGGTAAATGAAAAGTGAAAAGACTGGGTGCTCGGTGGCACTTTGTGAATGGCACCTTCTGCTGAGGTGAAAGAATCGAATGAAGTGTGCTGTGTACGTCACACTTACGGGCGTTCCCAACTTGGGAGACGTTGGAATGGGCTACCTGTAGTCCAATACAGGTGCACGGCACTTATGAGGAGGCGTTCCTTGGTTTCAGTGATCCAAAATGGCGGATACTTTAATGAATTGGACGTTCCGTAAGGACGGACACGTAGGTATAGGGCTACCTGTACGTCTGTACAGGTGCGCGGCACTTATGAGAGGCGTTCCTTGGGCAGCACTAGTAGTGCTGGTATTGCGGCACTTTGGGAGGCGTTCCCTTGGGATGGTCCGAAAGATCACTGACCCTTGTACACGGACATTAATGAATTGGGCGTTCCGTAAGGACAGACACGCAGGTTTGTCAGCACTTAGGGCTGGTATTGCGGCACTTCTGGGAGGCGTTCCCTTGTTGAGTGTTCCGAAGGATCACTGACCCTTGTACACGGACACACTAATTATTTGGGCGTTCCGTAAGGACGGACACGCAGTTTAATGGCTACCTGTACGGCTGTACAGGGTGCAATGGCATTTATGGAGGCGTTCCTTGGAGCACTGGTATCGTTGCTGGTGTGTCCCGGACACTACCTGCAGTATACTTAAATATACTGAAGTGAAATGGCACTGCTCATGGCAGAGTGTAATAGTGGAGGAGAGAAAGTAAAGGTAAAAGGAGTACTTCAGCAGCCAGTCGATGGACAGTGTCAAGAATTAGTGGCACTGTAAAATGGTAAGACCTGACGTGCACTGGTGGTGGCCAGTCCTAAACTGGTAACGACTTCCCTGTCTGGAAGTAATGAATTGGCGTGGCACCCTGTGCGAGTTGTGCTTGCGGTATACGCAAGTCTTTTGTGATAAAAAAATGAACAAGACCACTCGGCAACGACAGGTATGATAATTTTAGGAATGCTCAGTCCCTCGCTGAAGTACTCGATAAATGAAATAAATAAATGCTTGCAAACTGCAATGGACACAGGCGCGTACGTATCACGCTGTGTAAATGAAGACACAAGAGACTAAAATAATGTTAATTCTGCATGCTATAATTAATGGTAAGATGTAGTACTCTTGGCTTCGTGAATACTGGGTTCTGGTTTTCTCTCTCTCTCTCTCTCTCTCTCTCTCTCTCGGAGAGGGTGAAAAATGATATGTGAATGAACTCCCTTATATTTAATTGAACTACTAATGTTAGTTTTAATATGACGCAACTTGCGTTAAATGATTTACTTACGTTAACGTTTTTAATGAAGAATTGCTTTTCGATAACGTTTTATGAAAATGATAACGCGCTCGTGGTGAACGATTTTTACGTTAATGTAGCGGCTCGCGCTTACGAAATGATTTGCGTTTCAATGTGAAATTTACAAAGACGCGTTTTACGTTAACAATTCTTGTGATTTACTCTACTTGAGATTTACGTTAACTTTATGTAAGATTACTAGGTCCCCGTGAACAGTGAAATGACGGTAAGGATTTTAAAACGATGTTAGCAAACAATTGTAAATGAGGTTACGTTAAGTGCGAAGTGAAATGAAACTTCGCTCAGCGCGCGAGTGAGCGATGCGAGGTGAAACATGTGAGGAGAGCTGACCAGCGCGGGCGAATCAGCTGATTCTCTGTAAATGCGAAGGCAATTTACAACACAAAATACTACTTTCTTATTCAAGGCGAATTACGTTAATTTTTTTTTTGTTTTTCTGGCAGGACGATAGATACTAGTACCAAGATCGATATTATTTACGTTAAAACTTTGAGACTTACGTTACTTTGCTTAAATTGTTTACATAATGTTGAAAGAGGAAACAAACATGGCTGCCGCTGTGAATGAGACGAAGGTTGGTTGAGACCGCGCAGGCGCGAGAGAGCGCGAAGCTGAATTAGCCGAGAGGTAAGCGGTTACCAACACTTGGAATGAAAACTAAGCTAAAAATGAATACCTAACATATCACAGACAAAAGAATTGTACACTTCTTTTGCCGTAACTATTAGTAAAACACTCCTAACTAGCTAGGCTTTCAAACACAGCAATAAACCCTGGCAAAGCACTTCCTAGTTTTATCTGGTCCTTTCTGGCATCTATCTGCACACGTGCTGTCTCGTCCGACGAGCACAATGCGATTTATAAAATAACAGAATTCGCTCGGCGCTCTGGCCGTTACAATAT
This sequence comes from Macrobrachium nipponense, assembly GCF_015104395.2. Taxonomy (NCBI): domain Eukaryota; kingdom Metazoa; phylum Arthropoda; class Malacostraca; order Decapoda; family Palaemonidae; genus Macrobrachium; species Macrobrachium nipponense. The sequence goes on along the minus strand of NC_087216.1, from coordinate 16,200,070 downwards.
AATAATATTTCTACCTTCACATTTGTTTAAAACACTTCTAAATAAAAATCCTTAACGTACCTTAAGCTAACATAGGTTATAAATAATCATATTAATGAATGGAATACCTTACCGTGAGTCAGTGTGTCTTCTTTCCCTGCAAGTGTGCTTGATTTACGCTTTGTAAAATAATTTACAGTTTACGTTTTACAACGGATAACGCGATTTACAAGCTTTTTTTAAGCAAGCTAGGTTCAATCCAGGCAAGATTCGCCAATGTTACGTATATAGGGCCTTGAGAGAAGCTAGATACGTAAACAGAAATGATTGAGGGATTTCAAGAGGGAATTGCTTGAACTTACCGTAAACTGATAGTTATGATTTTTCTTTCTTTAGAGGGAAGGTCGCCAGAAAACTCAGCTCGTTACTTTAAACCTATTTATTTACAAAAAGGCCCGTGCTGGCCTGGAGAAAAGTTAAATGATATTGGCCCCCACGTTGGGGCTTATAGTCTCATTCAATTCAAGCTGATTTTCATTCACGTGGGTTAATGCACCCACTTGCGGCAGAGAGAGGGCACGTGACTCATGGAATCTGGAAAAGAATCCCAGATTAAACGAGATAAAAGGAAAAATGACTTCTTGCTTTGATTAATTAATTCTCTAATACTGGGGAGAAGGAACTTTTAAGGTTTCACTGAAGTATGCAATGACTCCATTGGTCTGGGACGATCACACAAGGGGAAGCATGCGGCCATGAGGCAGTGAGAGGGAACAAAGGGATGAATTCCTTTTGTTGCTGGAAATTGAATTGGGAGAATGAGGATAAAAATGATAATTTGTAGGGAGAGACTGGCAATATGCTGTTCCACAAGACGTACCTGGATGTCGTGTTCATGTGGACCTTTGAAGAAAATGTCGCTCTTTGTAGGAAAGTATGGGGGCCCCTTTGTCTGAGGCCTGGGTCATCGGCGCGCCACTCACGCCCTGGGTAGGCCTAAAGGAAGGCAGGTAATTTGACCTCTGTCCGAGATCACGTCTCGCAGCCGACTGAGACAGAATTCAGTTGGGTTGCTCGGGGGTTGGAGGTCAGCTTAACCCCCCACGATCAAAGGCAAATCCTGGAAAACAAGCATACAGCCAGCAGAGGGGTCACAGGAAAGAGAGCTTAAGGTATAGGTCTAAGAAGTACCAATCTGCCTACACCCTTCCCTTTTGAGATACGTCCCTACAGCTGATAGAACTCTTTTCCCCCAACTGGGGAACTTCCTATCTCTAGCTGGCGGGTTTTGGGTTTCCCGCGGTTACTAAAAATCAGCTGATATTCTAAAGAAATGGCTGCCGTTTTCCAAATAAAATTATTTAGTTAATTGCGGGGTAGACGAACGATCTATAAACGTCACAATATATATATATATATATATATATATATATATATATATATATATATATATATATATATATATATATATATATGTAAGTTCCAACTGTTCATATTCGACGTATTTCATAACATTTCTTTAGCCTATGTGTCTTTTATTTGAGATATTGTTTTATCGATTATATCTATTGTGAAGTCGTTTCCATATTATTGTTAACAATAGCAATAGCTCTAAATGTCCACGGTTGAATTTCGCTATTATTAGCGCTTACGGAGGACTGAAGCGCAGGACATACATACATACATACATACAGGTGACCTTTATAACGGAAATGGAGACAGCTGTGCTCTAAAAGGCTTCCTGTAATATCCGTGAATAAATAGTGACGTCGTCAGGTTTACGTTTAAAACAATGCTCTCAAAGGTTGCGTGTCCTTACTAGCTCAAATTGTTTGTAGTGCTACTTGTAAACTATCTTAATTGCAAAGCTATTACGAATGAACTTTATCTTAACTTAGGTATATGAGACTAGGTACTTGAGCTTATTTAGTTTTTATTTATTTATTTATGATGTATTTGTTTATTTATATTTATTCGTTCTTCGCTTGTTTTTTTTTTTAACCTAAGTCTTCTTGCCTGGTGTTCATTAGGGTGTGTTGTGGGACTCTGTTAATGTTCATTTTCACTATTGTTTGAACTGTTGGCTTTGAAAATGAAAGTACAGCGTGGAAATTATACACGTAGTGTTGCAGGTACTAACCCGCCCACCCTCACCCCCTGTGCGAAATGGAGAGAGAATGGATCAGTCCTGTATAGGTGTAGTGGTTGGACATAAAACCGAACGTCATCAGAAGTAAGGTTTGGTGGCTTAACCGAACCCAGAACGTGCTTCCACTGCATGATTGACTTTGCATGAGTGACGCTGTTCTTGGATGTGAATAATTTGACAATACCTGGTGTTACGTCAGTCTTCCTTCATCCATCCCACTTGAGAAAACAAGCACAGTACTTTAGTAAATGCCAGAGAACTACGCGGTGTTCATAAGGTTTCGTCTGTTCATGGGGAAGACGATATTAACGCATATACTCCAGGGTAAGGTCTAGACTCTAGACCTTGCTCCAGGCATTTTGTTCTGTTGTTGTTGTATTACTGGCCATCTCGTATGAACAGTTTTAATAAAGGCATTCTTCTGTCGCCTTACTCTCCGCACTGCTCGAATTAGTACGTCGTACTATTCGCTTCGAAAAGCACCAGCATCCACAATTTATATAGTCTCGTGCTCGGAACATGTGGCTCACGCATTTATTTATACGTAACTACAAGCATACATGTGCGTCTCATCCTGCATGAATACCAACTCGTGTTTATGTATTTATAAACTTATTAAGAGTTCACACAAGTCGAAATCCAAACATGACTGACATTTTTGCTTAGAAGAAGAAGAAGAAGAAGAAGAAGGAAGGTAGCTTGTCGATGGCTGAAGAAAGTCGAAAGTATCGTCAAAATCGCAAAGATAAGTAGCCGTATGCAATATGTGTCAATAATGAGGAGCATATGCGCACTTCCCCAAGGTAAAAGACAGCCATTCAGTCATCTAACGGAAGAGGGAAATATACCAAACAAATTGCTCTGACCATCGAATATTGCTTCCGCTGAGCTGAAAAGAGAGAGAGAGAGAGAGACGATAACATCAGCAATATCTGAAACAGAGCAGATTCAGTGGTGTGATAATGATCAGATAGGTCTATAATTGTTTTGAACGCACCGTAGTCAAAGGCCAGGAGTCGCACAGCCTGTAGAAGAACAAGAAGAAGTAGAGGAATAAATAGAAGAAATGCCAGAGGAAGAGAGAGGGAAAAGGCAGACATCACGTTCTTTATCAGTTATAGCCTTGAAGAACAGGTCTTGTCTCTCCTTTTATCTGACCACGCACGGTCTCTTATCTCGTCCGATATATCCACGAATCACATTCCTTTATTTCGAGATGTTTGTGTCTTGTGCCTGCCATAACTTTCGATCGCATGAGATTTGTCTTCTTCTTACTAGTATATTTGGACGTTAGATATGCTTGCTCTCTCTCTCTCTCTCTCTCTCTCTCTCTCTCTCTCTCTCTCTCTCTCTCTCTCTCTTTCTCTTGTGTGTGTGCTCGCGCGCGCTACCCTTAATGGTGCGTCTCATCCCAAATCCATATGAATAAACTTTTCACCTACAAGCATAGATTTAAAATAGGTGAGCAGATGACCAATCATAGTAGTGGATCTTCAAATGACCAAAAGTTGCCATACAAACTTTGACCGCTTTTCACCTTTTAATGACAAGGATTTATCAGTGGGGGCGAACGATAAAAGGGTGATAACGATAAGTACCTTGGCTTCGATTAGCCAATTTTCAGTTTCATTGGGAACCAACTTGATTAAGGAAAATAATGTTTATTTTTCCTTAGATTTAGTACTGGTTCTTAATATACGTCAGAATGCTACTCAGGTGTATTACGCAAAACATGGGATTTGTTTTTTGTAATTTGTAATTTTATCATGTTACTTCTCTATTGTAATAAAAGAATAATTCCGACCTGCATTCTTTCCCTTCCAATAAAGAATAATGTTGCCATTTGATGAGTACCATATTATGGCGATTTTATCATGTCTTTATTTTTTGAAAATTACTGATTATGGGTTAATGTCACAAGGTAGTATATTATATAGTATATATATATATTATATATATATTATATATTATATATATATTATATAAAAGGTTTTTTTGCCACGAAGGAAAAAAATGAAAAAACGAGATAGCCGAGTACTTTCGGTCCTATTCGGACCCTGCCTCAGTAAAGGGTCCGAATAGGACCGAAAGTACTCGGCTATCTCGTTTTTTCATTTTTTTTCTTCGTGGCAAAAAAACACTTTATTTATACATAGCATCACGTTTTATATACTTCGTGATCAAGTTATTCTATATATATATATATATATATATATATATAGTATATATATATATATATATATATATGTGTGTGTGTGTGTGTAATTTGGAATACTGACATCGAAGGCAGAACACAAAAGAACATAGTCTTTTATTAGAAAATGTCCTTCGTGAGCCATTCGTAGGTTCGTGTCGATATTCGTGGATTCATATCAAGAGATGGTGAAGTTTAAAAGTTTTCATCTTATGCTGTTGGACATTTTATTTTTTCTATTCGCCGATATACAGATAATTTTCATGTCCGTCTTCAAAGGCCTTTACATCGCCCAAGCAAACGATGACGGTCAGCTACTGCTTGACAATTGGTCTATAAGGTTCACCTGGCCATCACCAAGACAACCAGCAATGCATGCGTTGGTGCGATAAACGCGCAGTCATGTGCAGAAACATTACATTCAAACTGGGGTCTATTCTTGTTACTTAGTTTACAGTTTGTTATACATAAGCCAGGTGATAACCAACAGAAATATTAACAAGCCAAAGTAGCACCAATAGGTGAAACTTTGGCTTCTTATCTACACGCCACCTACTCAATGTGCTAGTACTAAACAAGTCGGAAGCTCCTTGGGACGCCGTGTTTATATTGATAAACGATATCTTCGAGCGGCCGTCTGCGTTACATTTACCATGGTGTTTAGTATATTAAACTTCGGTGTAGTAGCTCCGAAGTAGCACCGAAATATTAGACTACGGCAATGTCCTTTTCAGTCAATCGATTAGTGCTACTTAACCTCCACCATTATACCGGCGTTCCTTTGGTTTGAGGATGGTAGCATGTTCAGCATTGGCGATTTGTTAGACGTATAGACTAAACTAACTCCATGGTTACTGGGTTTAATATTTGATATGGATCTTAATTAAACGGTGAAGGTAAATTATTGTGTTTTCGGACAATAAGCGGCTAAAAGGTATAATTTCTTTGCGTTTCGTCATTCTTTACGATAAATTAGTTTTACTGTTCCCCTAGCCCTGTGAAGATTTGTATGCCGTCGGTGTAGTCTGCCTACGAATTATTTCCACATTATTTTAAGATGATTTGCATTATTGTCACTTCATTGCATTACCTTTTAACTATTTCACCAAGTTCATTGCCTATGCTTGTGTTTTCTTAACAAGCAAAGCAGGATGGCCACCGAATTCGCAAAGGATAAATAACTTACGAATTAAAAAAAAAAAAAAAAAAAAAAAAAGACTGAATGCTTATTCACTCACTGAGTTAGCTCTTCTTATTCCAGTGCTACCCATTGTCGATAGACTCATAATTCCTAAGGTCTATTGCAAGTGTTAGGAATCCTCCTTGGTGTTATATACTTATGTTACACATTAAGTACCGCCAGGAGCAAGAGCCCCTGCTGCCATAAAGCCGACGACATTGTGGCATAGATACAAACAAGTAAAATATGCGCCGAAGTTTCTACGGCGCAATGTAAGTTTTCCGTACAGCGTATAATGTTGTATGAGCCGCGCCCGATGGTCCCCTGTCCTGTAGCGTTGCTAGACGCTCGATTATGGCTAACTTTATCTTTAAATAAAATAAAAACTACTGAGCCTAGAGGGTTGCAATTTGGTACGTTGCTGATTGGAAGGTTGATGATCAACGTGCAGGCGCAGCCCTTCAACCCTCAGTATTTTTTAAGATATGAGGGCGAACAGACGAACAAAGTCATCTAAGTAGTTATATTTTGCAGAAAACTAAAAGAGTAGCTAGTGGTGCGGGTTAAACAGTCAACAAGTAACAAGGACATGAGAGATTAATGTTTCGTTAAAACGTATAGTCTCCCCATGGTTAAAAACGGGAAGACTTCATCGGAATTCTTTGCGATGTGTGTGTGTGTGTGTGTGTGCAGCCAAATCATTACACGTGTTATTCACCCCCGAGGTCTATAGGTCTGTTGCGTCTCCAGTATTCGAAAGATCTCCTTTAAGGCAATGAACCGCCACTCCTGACCCGGTTTTTTTCCCCAGTTTGCCAACTTTAAGTCGTCGCATTATGTCGTTATATTCGATATGAGCACACGTTCGGATGGAAAACATTTTTTATTATTATTATTATTATTGATTATTATTATTATTCTAAATGAAGAATCAGTCTTATATAGAATAAGCTTATTTCATTTATTTACGTATTATTATTATTGCTATTATTCCAAATGGGGAAATAAACAAGCTTGTTTCCAAACTTAGATAGAATTTTATCATTATTATTAAAATTATTATTATTATTATTATTATTAGTATTAAACAGACAAAGCCTATGCGCTATATATATATATATATATATATTATATATATTATATATATATATATATATATATATATATATATAAAAGGTAAATCCCGCGTGAATAAAGTAAGAGGTAAAAATAAATAATCACGAATTTTGTGAAGAACGAATTATTATAAACAGCGAATCACATCGTCACCCACACCCATTTATTCACTAGGCGCAGATACTTTTCATCTTCGAGAACTTCTAGACCGCGAAGGTGTTCTGACAAAACTTAAGATTAAATGTACTGGACGTAAATCGAGAATATATATTATATATTATATATATATATATATATATATAATATATATATATAATATATATATATATATATACATACATACATACATATATATGAACGTTTGAATTGCAGAGAAGCCGAGGCAGCGTGACAGTGCACTTTGGGCCGTGAGAAGTTGGAATACGTATTAAGAGAATTCCCTGTTGTGGCATAGTTCCGCTAGTAGTGCACCTCATGCGGTGCGCTGTAGGCATTACTTAACGTCCTTTAGCCGCAACCCTTTTCATTCTTTTTACTGTGCCGCCATTCATAGTCTCTTTTCTTCTGTCTTCCATCTTGCTGTCTACCCTCGCCTTAACACTGAAACGTGAGAGAAAATAGCCAGACATTCTAAGCTGTTAGCAGTTAATAGTGCTAAATGTTTAAGTTATCGTATCTCCAGTGACTGAATTTTGCGACCAAAAAAGGGCACCATTAGATGTTTTGTTGACATTATCGATACAACATGAACTCGGGTGGTTGAATGAACGGTAATTTTATCGCTAAGTTTCGGTGATTTTTTTTTCGCATTTTTACATCCTTTGTTGCACATTCACTTTTGCTGAAAGTAGGTTTTAGGTCTTCGGCATTCGGAGTGAAGGTCTGAAGCAGCAGTTCTGGAATGTTACTGAAATCTAAACACAACGAGCAGAAGTAACTCACTTATTGTACATTGTTAACTGTTAGGTGAGCCTAATGTCAAGCTTTGTTAACTTAACTCATAATGAACTGTTGCTGGGTTTTAGTTTCCATACTGAGGAGGGAGCATGGCCACGGCCACCTCTATAGTTGGCCGTGGCATGACCTTCCGAAACTGTACTATTGCCTTTTTCCAGTTTCAAAGTTCGATTGAACTGGTATTATCAATAATGCGCTCTTTCACTGATAATTTGTTAGTAAAGAGTGGAAAGCAGTAGTTTTAAAATGCAAGATACACAGAACTTTTCATCATTTACCGTTAAACTCTCATATAAGCAACACGCACATGTTAATTTGGCGTGTAGACCGATAGAGTATAGTAAGTGTAGCAGCCACTTAAAAAAAGGAAACTCGAGTAAAAGTGACTCAGAAACTAAAGATATATAAAAATAAATGTGAGTTCTTCCTTTAGAAATAGATTTGTGGCCAAAGACAAGATCTTTGAAGAAAATAATGGCCTAAAAACAGAAAGGGGCCCTTGTGATGGACCTCAAGAAGGCCGATTGGAAGCTCGCCAAGTAAAACTCAGAAGATGGATGGATGAATTTGAGAACTGGTGATTTTCGTGTTCAACGCCCCCTAACAGACGCCAAACGGACGAGAATTGCTGCAAAACTTAAAATATCAGAAGATGGTTTTGTGAGGTACGTGAAGCCGACCGTATTTGCTACGGTGTTATCTTCGTATCAGCTCGTATGGACATTCGAAATAAAGTCTATGTTGCACAATACTTTACCGGAAACATGACCATGATTGAAGCAACGTGCTTCCAAGAGTTTTTATCTAGGGTTGAGAAGGCGTTGCAGACCAGTTCCGTTCGGTTTCCACGTCCATTTTTGGAGCCCTCTTATCGGCCGTCATTTGGTCTAACAGGCGAGACCGTTTTAATTTACCGGTTAGAACTTTTATGGAATAACTGAAGCGCTGTGTGATAAGGCAAGCATAACGCCAGAAAGCAATGACAAAGAATTGCTTTTGAATGAATTCTCTGCTTAAAATAAAACTTGTATGTCAGCGTGACATTATAGTGTAATGACGACTTGGTAGAACCAAGGAGGGAACCGATTGCCTTACTACTTGTACTACGTAGACCATAACTAGGAGGCGAAGTAGGTACCAGGAAAGCACGCGTTAGCTTAGGAGGAAAATGAAACTGAAAATAAATCGGCTCGTTTCCCTCCATTGGTCTTGCAGAAGCAAGACATTATATTCCTTTTTACAAAATAAGCACAGCAGCTGCATGGCATGAAAATGGTTAAGAAAACTATAAAACCATATTGGCAATTAGTGAATATTGAAAAATTAGGCGTAAATACATCCTTCTAGTTTAACAGCACTTTCAGGAAAAACTTTGGACCCAAATGTAATTCATAACTTCGAATACGTGTAAAGACGCTTAATAAAAGGGATTCTGGAATTACACTTAACATTTTAACGTTATAAGGAGCAAGTTTCCTGGAAACTTGGGGACCCGTGGGGGAGAGTCCAGCAAACTTAGCTGAATGGGAAACACACACAAGCTTTCCCATTTCATGGCGTAAGAAGGTTCGTATCACATCACCTGCAGTGTGATTATGAGAGTAAATTTACCAATGTGTCAAAGGTTTGCTTGGCTTGATGTGTAGTAAACTGTATGTACGTAGTTAATTATAATCCACTATTCGTAAATTTAAAAAGGAATATAATCATAAGTACGTTAAGGAAAAAAGCGATGACAGTTGTCTGCCCTTTGGATTACTTTAAGCTCATTGACTAAAGCGGGCGGAGACTGATGGTGTAGGTCTCCCCCACCCCCCTCTTGGGCACTGGCTCATCCTCTTCAAAAACTATCTAGTGGAACGATACCATCACTTGTTGCACATCGATTGCTAATAATTAAAAGAATTTCCAGTGCCACTGTGAAAGCTCTCGGCAATCGCTAGTTTTGCACGATTTTGGACCTGCAGAAACTATTAGGAGCTTTGAGAAAACACTTTATGTGAACTTTGTTATTTGATGTAAGATCTGTCTTTCTTTTTAGATAAATAACTTGGTCGATTTTTACCCATATTTTTACCAATCAATACCAACATAGTGAAACTACACCCAATTCCAGATGCGTCTGAGAATGTAGTATCTTTCAAGAACTTTTAAAGTGAGAACGTCTGACTGACACTTGCCCCGGATGATTTTATTTTGAGGGGAAATATTCTCGTATGGAATTGTTGATATATAATTTTAATATCTTAACTTGAAACATTATTATATTATGGATAATGCAACAGAAATACGGCCTGGTTAGTTGTTGAGTATTTAAAAATATATATATATGTCGTTATAGCTATTTAACGTCAGGGGTCTCCGTACCTTAAGTGAAAAATAATTGATACTCTGGATGAGGCTACAAAAATACGATGCGACTAGTTGCTTTTGGGTGTACTTTTAAAAAGGAATGGAATGGATATATTTTAACGCCATGGGTCTGACGTGGTCTTAAATAAAAATGTTTCCCTTACGAAGGGATTATTCGCGTTTTCTGTTTGTTCTTACGTGCGAACCGGAAGCTGCCATCTTAGGACCAGCTGAGAGAGAGAGCGAGACTTGTGACCCCCCACACCACCTCCCAGCTGGCTGTATCCTCGCTTATTATTGTTATTCCTGTGGAAAATGACTGATAGGTTAAACTAGGAAAAAATTAAACTACAAAACTGGTGACATGAAGAAGTTGGGGCAGCGGAAAGTGCGAGTGAGATAGAAGAGTGGAAAAGCGTCAAAATCGACAGGGTCGTCGTCGTCGTATAAACTCTGATGTCCAACTCCTCCTCCTCCTCCACCGAGAATGAGACCCTGCTACTGAAGAACTTGAAGAACGGCCTTAACTGGGGTTCCTGATCGACTGAATGAATGCTGGGGAGGAGGACAACACTTATCCACAAAGATGAAGAAGTTGTTCCAGCGGATAGACCAGAATAAGGACCAGTCGCACTCCAGCTTCGTCGGGAAGGTGTTCGTGGTGGGTCGGAACACAGTCACTGTCGAGGATGTTATCGCTGAGGGTGAGCATTGTTCTACGTCAATTCGGCATTTTTTTTTTAAATCTCCTACCTAAGTCTCCTCCTGTCTGTTTTTTTTTATTTTTCACCTTGGTATGATCGAATCCAAAGGCGATCTTTGATGATGTCATTACCTACGGTAGGCTAGGCAGCCGAAGGTTAGGTGTCAGCTTCTGCTACTAGTTAAGCTTTATATCAGCTTTATGCTTCAGCTTAATTCTGTTTTTTAAATTCTTGGACACGCCTACACAACCAGCTTAGCGTAGGCTTAAAAACTGGGCGGCATTAGTAAAAAGGCTTAAATTAATATAAAATTGAAGGTTGTGATATTTGTAGAAATCATGATCAAATGAAAATATAAAATGTAGTTTTTCAGATAGCATTTAATATGTTTTTGATGAATTTAGTTTTTCTGATAGGTTTTGATAGGCCTTTTTTTTAAACTTATTTAAAATTTCATTTCAATCAGGAATGTATGATTAGCCTAACCCTTTGTACACTGATCTGTCAGAGAAATTTAATAATGAATGTGGCTGACATTTTGGAAATAGGCTTTAGAATGAAAAGGAGAAATGGTGAAATCCAGGAATGCATGGTAGCCTGTCGTAGTCCTAACAGATTACCATAAACTGTAAAAGGAAATACTACTGTATAAAGTATTTAACAGATTACCATAAACTGTAGAAGGAAATGCTGTATAAAGTATTTGTTATATCCTAACCTAACCTACGACACCATAAAAACTTAACTGACCAATTTGAGGTTTACTTCACGAGGACACATTCATCCAACCTGACCATGAAGGCTGCAAATCAGAAATAGTATTTGGTGACTTAATTTTAGGTTTTGTTGCCCTTCCTCTTCATCAGTATTAAAGGAAATTGGGAGGCTATTCCCCTTGGTTTGCCAAATTGGCCCCTGTTGTTAGGCTAGTCACAAAGCGCTTGTTCATTACTTACTTAAAAATAATAGACTTAAAAATAATAGTCATAGGCCTGTTTTGTCAAAACACATCAGAAACCGTCAGGAGAACTTTATTCTATTTTACATTTAAATTCTCTTGCTTCCTAAGCTGGAAAGTTAAATGGAAGTTATACGCAATGATGGTCTTGTGGAAAGGAAGTTTTCATGAAACTGTCATTAACATATTTTGCATAACAAAAGAATGTGGAACTCTTATAATTAATTCGGTACAGAAAACATCTGAAATAATGCCCCTCATCGGTTGACAGGAACTGTAGTGATAATGATGGAGATGACAGATTAGCACAGTAGACTGTTTGTGTCTAAAAGAGCTAACTGCAATAACTTAAGCTGTGCACAAAAATTGTAGTTTGTACATCTCTTCTGTTTCTTGGAAACTATTTTCTGACTATTTTGTCCTAGAAATAGGTTTTGTAAATGTACCTTCCTAGTCATTGGTTGTTTTATCTATGCTGTATCATATAGGTTTAATAAATACATTACTGGTTAGGCAAGGAATCTTGTTTTGCTATCATTTAGCATAGGCTATGCTAGCAGATTCATTACAGGTAAGGCAAGGAACCTTGTACTGCTGTTAGTTATAAGCATTGGCCATGTTAGGATAATCTTATGTAGCATTTTGTTATGTGTACAGGCTAGTAGCTCAATGTAAGATGTGATGTTAGCTTATATTCCCAGACAACATTAAATATTAATGTGTTTGGTCATTAGGCAACTGAAGTTTGTTAAGATTTAAGTTTTTAAATGTTAGGAATGTAACCCCTGATTGTATAACTTGCTCATATACTGCCAATAAGATTAGCTGAGATATGGTAATGCAAGTGTGTTAGTTACAAAATCGACAGACAGCAGGTAGCACATTCATATCCAAGACTTAAAAAAGCACTAGAATAATAATTATGGCAAAATGTAAGGGAAAGTAGTGATATCTGTGTCCTTCGAATACCTTGCAAAGCAGACATTTTTGACATTTTCATATATAAAAATGTCTTGGAATTATCAGAAATATCTGGTTATGTCAGGTTATTTTAATAAGCATATGCTTTGGTACAAATACTCTGATAGGTAGGGCTTGTTTCCAAGTGTAAGCTGGTGTTGTTCATACATTATGTTTGTGTTTTTATGGCGTCAGTTGCAACCATTTTTTCTCATACATGATATGACTTTCATGGCTAATATATAGTTACTGCAATGTTACTGTGTTGCAAAAATAAAACTTGTGTTTGTGGACATATGCCCCATATTTATTATAGTTTATTTTCATTTGGTCATTAGTCTAATGTTCTGTCATCTTGGTCTCTCTCTCTCCTCCTTTAGTAAACTTTAGTAAACTGAAACACTTCAACTTCCCAGACTTGTATTTACCAGCCACGTTATGATTATTTTTTTCTGTACCTTCATGTTAGACATGCATGTTTGCCGGAGCAGAGGCCTTATCATAAGTTTTGAAAATGATTTTTTTTTTTTTTTTTTCTTCTAAATCCTTGACCCTCCAGATCTAAGAACAGAGATTCCTGTGTCAGTCATTGTTGTTATTATTATTTAAAGTAGTCTAATAAGCAACAGTTAAAAAACCAGGCCTGGTTGGGTTTCTGATAGAAGATAGAAGTAAAGTTTATCTTCCATATGGGGTTTAGTGTCTGATTGGCTTTTGTCCATTCCCTTGGATTTAGTTCACCTCCAGGTTATTTTAAAAAGTCTGTGTAAATCTTGAGAGACTGAATTATTGATTCCTTGGTTTATCATTTCAAATTGGGAACACAGCCTCCATATACCATGACCATTGATGACAATAATTTTTTGTATCTGCAGTTTACATTAATTGTTCCGTAGTGTACTATTTACTTATTTTGCTCTAACAAGAATGTTATGCATTTTAGATCTAATATTTATTCAGTGCGCATGCAATTGAAAATGCTCGTACACCTTAAAATCAACATGTGTAAAGAAAAGGTGAAATTAGAAATTGTACCAGATTAAGGAATATGCAACAACCATTGCAAGACCTCTGGAAAGGAAATAATGAACAAAATTTGTTTCTAAGCCAAAAAAAATGTCAGAAAATTATGTAGAAATCCTGTAGTCAGGCTGTGAATTCGGCTTTTCAGAGGATTTGTACATTTTTTACCATGCATGAAACATAGTCTTTATTAATATTTAGAATATGGAGTGACATTAAAGCAAGGATTAGCAGTGACCAAATGATTTTTAGATAATAATGTTTATGTAGAAGTGTTCAGATCATTTTGAACTTATGCTCTTGCATGATAAAATTTCACAGTACAGGCAGTCCCCGGGTTACGAAAATCGTTGTAAGCCGGAACATCATCAAAAATCCTAAGAAAACCTTACTTTTAATGCTTTGTGGGCATTCAAAACTGCATTCTTATTGCATTTTTCATAAAAAAAACTTTAGATATTGATTACTTTGCATTTTTGGTGTCATATTTCATCTGCCAGATCAGCATTTGTAGGTGTCATAACTCTGGAGCATGCGTCGTAACCCTGGAACATGCGTTGTAACCCTGGAAATAATTTCTGATGAATATAATTGAAAAGCGTCGTAACCTCGGAACGTCGTAAGCCGAGACCGTCGTAACCCGGGGACTGCCTGTATTGATTTTTTTACACCTTTGACTAACCTTAAGATGTTGGGGGTGTAAAGACAGTTTCTTGTCCCGTGCTTTGTAGAAACATTGAGGTAGTACTCAAAGGCCTCCTGCCATTGAATCATCAAGAAAAGAATGTTAGCTGAGGTAGGAATGTCAAATAAAAATGGCAGTTGAACAAAAACTATCAACATTGCTTTTTTGGTTTATAAGAATGAAAGGGCCTAAAATATACATTTGAACAGGGTAGTATTGTAGATTAATTTGCATCAAGAAAAGGAATTAAGAAGAGTTGTAAGGCATTTCCAGAAATAAGGCTACAATACTAAGAGTTAAGAAATTTTCCAGGTTACATTAATAGTAATGTAAATATTCTGTACTACTAAATCTCTCTCTCTCTCTCTCTCTCTCTCTCTCTCTCTCTCTCTCTCTCTCTCTCTCTCAGTGATATACTATAAGTTCTTTGGAATCTATCTGCTTTTCTCTGAATCTTGTTTGTTAAGTGTAGAGATACATGAATAAAATTAATTTGATCTCTGCTTGATCTGCCATATGTTGTTTTATGCTCAAGAAGTGGTATGATTTCTAATACTTCATAAAATGAGAGAAAATATTAACTGAAATCTGTACACAAGATCATTGTGTTGGTTTATTTCATCCGAGTCAGGGATTATGACACCAAATGCTGACCATACCACTAATTGTTATTGTGAACCCATATATATTATAAAAATAGCCATTTAGTCATGCAGGATGCATCCAGGTTCGTGGCAGAAAGTTAAAAAAAGAATGGTTTTACTGCACATGTATAGGAAATCCTTATTCTGTACTCAAGTTTGGCAGCGATGTTCCTCACTCTAGCGTGCAATTTTTTTTCTAGTATGAATGTGCTGCCATTCTCTCAGGGTTTGTTTTTCGTCATGCTTTGCCTCCAGCTTGTTTCTGGTAGCTGTGTTATATGTTTTGCCATTAGCCTAGTAGTGTTGACCTTATGGTCATTGCTGATGTAGTGCACCGGTGTTTGTTTCAGTGATTATATTCTTGCTCTGTATTTCTGTTGTGTGCTCAGAATATTGTTCATTATTCTGCCTGCGTTTCCATATGCTGGCAGTTGTGGACCTAATGTAAAACAGTATTCTACATACTAGTTTTGTTTTGCAGATCCATTATTATTTTTCTTTGTCCGTTCAAAACATTGCTTGTGTTTTGTCCATGCTTTCTTTGATATATAATTTAAATACATTATTTAAATATACTGTACATATATACACATAAGACATAATTCTGCTTCAAATTTTTAATTTTTGTATCATCTGTAAAGCAAGTATTTTTACCTCATATTAGAATCTTATTTGCACAAAAATTTTTATAAAACAATCCCTAACAAAGCTTTCATAATTTAGGTTGCAATAGAGAGACTTTCAAATAGGACTAAAAATATTGTTGTATAGTTTCAAGCAGGTAGGATTTTAGTTTCATTAACTGACATGGTTCTATTTTGCAGGTGGATTTGCACTTGTTTTTCTCGTCAAAGGAAGTGGAGGTGTTCGATATGCCCTCAAGCGAATGTATGTTAACAACGAACATGATTTGGAAGTGGCACGAAATGAAATTAACATTGCAGTAAGTAACATGATCATTGTATTTTAAAATTTTACCTAGTACACTGACTAAATAAGGTAGAATTCTAAGGTAAAATTCTCTATAACCATTGGAAGGCATCAGTTTTGTTTGAAATACAATGATTATTCAAGAGATTTTCTACACTGCAATAACTTTCTTATTGCCAACATCTAAACCTTATGAGGTATAGAATACTGGACATATTCAAAATTGGTTTGTACAGGGTACGGTATAGTTAGTGTTCCAGTTCACTTTTGTGTAGTGTTACAGTACATTTTTGTGCTATATCCTTAACTTTGTACAAATAATTGTGAGTTTAATCACTTTTAAAATGGGTAAATTTTAAGCATATAAATTATGTGGGGCACTAAAACTCAACATGGTCTCAATTTTTTTTTTTTTATTCAAAGTTGACTTATTTTTGTCTTTAGTAAATGTTCAATATCTTATTTTCCCTTTTATTTTTATTTTTTTTTCATACTCTATATTGAAAGGGGGGAAGGATGATATGTAAAGCTAACCGACTGCACAGAATTATTCTTAAATCATAGAAGCAGACAGTGTGACCCGGAGGTCAAATTGTTGTAACACTTGCCACCTCTGGAACTTTTAGCCAAAGCCTATCTTTTATTAGAAGTGGACCTTATTAATGAACCATCACCCAAGTTGTTTAGGCAATAGCCTGGTTATTTTAGCCCTCCCAAAATGTGTTAGGAAAGGATTAATTTCTTTATTACTATTTCATGTTGGGGAAAGTTAGATAAGGAAAAAAGTTCTGATTAACCTTGTTAAATCTAAAAAAATTTGTTTTTGTTTAATGATTTTATGATATTTTGTTTCATATTTTTGTTACTAGAATACAACCCAGATGGCCAGACTTGATGTTACTTTATAGAATTCTCTGTGATAGGGAATAGTATACAGATTGACAAAAGGTAAACAAAGTTGCAACATTCTTAACAAAACATTTATAAAAATTGAAGAGCTCAGTCTTGAACCACTTGACACTCAATCTTAAAAGTGAGGCTGGTGGTAGACCATGAAAATGCCATTGGTTAATTAATCGAGTGGGCTATTCATTTCTGCCTGAAGCAGCTCTTCATGTTTGATTTACATCCAAAAGAAATTACTGTATTTCATGTTTGAGATTTATGCTATTCCCATGGATTTAATATAGAATCTGAATTGTTGATGTGATCTAGTTATGCGATTGTACATTTTGTACTTGACAGTATGAGAATATAATTTCTTTCTGATATACAAATCCTTTGATGTTCATGGTATCAAGAAAAGATTTCCTCAACGACAGTTCATGTCTCATGGCTGACACCTGAGCAGAGAAAAGTATTTTTGAGCTCATAAGGATCCTATACCACTTCAAAGTTATAAACGATTCTCTCTCTCTCTCTCTCTCTCTCTCTCTCTCTCTCTCTCTCTCTCTCTCTCTCTCTCTCTCTCTCTCTCTCTCTCTCTCTCTGTTGGCAGTTGACTGAAAGCATTTTTTTTCTTTTCCCCCCTAGAAAATGCTTAATGGGCCACGGACAGTTGTGGGGTATGTGGATTCTGGAGTCACACATGTTGGTGGAGGAGTTTATGAAGTGCTCCTTCTTATGACATTTTGTAGAAAGCATCTACTACACTTCATGAATGACAGGTACAGTACAGATGGTTTATTTCATCGGGCATAAAATCACACAATATGTGGTTTGACTAGACAGTTATGGTATAGAGCAGTCATTTTGATAAATTTTTGATGCTGTTGAACATTTGGTTTGTATTTGAGGCTGACATCAGTCGTAGAGATTCATGGTTAAGGAAGTAATGCTCATCTTCTGATTTTGCTGTCTTCAGTTGTGTTAGCATTGACCTTAGATAGCATACACAGTTCCAGTGCAGCTGATTTTTATGTGAGGTTTATACAAGTGAGCATATGGTTTCATTGCAGTGGATTTTATGTGACTTTTATATATGTGGGAATACCTATTTGTTCATATACGAAACAAACCTTTGGTCTTAACATTAGGATTTACTAGCGCCAAGCTGGAAACTGGTAGAATTAAATTAAACTTGTGCGATCCAGGGACTATTGGCATCTATACCAGGTCACGGGGCATGTATACCCAGAATGCCCTCGGCGTCATGTGACCGACCTGCCAGTTATCTTTATACCGCCTTTAAGATAGGACGTGTTCTCTGTCTGTTTAAAGCCAGTTTTAGTATGCCCGTTTTTTATCCATTTCAATTTTATTTTTCTTATTAATTCTCTTTTTCTGAGTGTGCTCAGTGTGTGTGAGCTGTAAGAGTGTGTAAGTGGAGAGATGGAGGGTTTTGCATCGCTGTCGAAGAGGAGACAAAGGAAATGCCCTGGAGTCAGTGGCTTTCCTTGTTCAAGATTCCTAACTTCGGTGTCGACGGATCCTCATCCAACATGTAGTAGGTACAGGGAAAATGTATGTACGATTACTAATCCTTGTTCTGTTTGTCGTGGTTGGTCGGTGGAACAGTGGAGGAAGTTTTATGACAAAGGCCAGTACAAAAGAAAGGAGTCGACGCCATCTTTGGGTGACCAAGCGACGTCTGCTTCTTTTGTATCGGCAATACACCAGACTGCCCCATATGTTTCGCCACCGCCCTTTGATTTGTCCCATATCCCATCAGTTTCTCCTAGTGGTTCATTTTCGGAAACGCCAGGAGGGGTTTTAGGTAATTTGATGCATAATATTTACGCTCCCTTGTTCCCAGCAGCGAGAGGGGGAGCATCGCCGGGTGCCGGTTCCAGATTCGAACAGGATGGAGGGTACGTGGGCAGCGCTAGGCCTTCCAGGTGTACCAACCTAGGAAGGTTTGCTGTCGCACTATATGGCGGCACGGTTCCAGCAGAATCCGGCAGCGCTGAATATTCCTCATCCCCCGGGTTTGAACTTTATGGGAAATAATGTTGTGGCTATGCCAACAACTTCTTTGGTTACGACGATGCAGAACGTTGGGGTTGGTTTTGCTGCAAACGCAGGGATGCCAGCAGCAGCAGCCCAATCTCTACCCACAAGATTGGTGATGTCACAACCGACGTCACATACCAACATGGCAGACGCGATGACGTCACAGCCGACTGGTTCTCAGTCTTCTTCGCTGCCTCCAGACTCAAATATGCTTTCTGACTCGGTAGTACACACTGCAATGAAGAAATTACAGGATTTAGAGAAGAAAATTAATAAGAGAGGCAAAAATAAAAGGCGTGATTCGTCGTCTTCTTCGTCTTCTTCCTCTAACTCAGCGTCATCGCTAAGTTCAATGACGTTACGGCGTGTACCAGTCAAGCGTTGTAGGATACTGGATTTCGCGACTGTTTCTCGGGCCAAGAGGAGAAGAGTGAATTCTACTTCTTCGGACCAGGACGGTCACATCCCAGTCAGCAAGAAAGGCAGGAAGTCAGAGGCTGGTAAACTCAAAGGTAATGGACGAAGCCGCTTACAAGAATCCGAACGAGCGAGTGAGTCGGCGGCCGATGGGATAATGGCCGACGCGGAGTTACCAGTAGAGACTATAAAGAGTTGAAGAAAATCTAGTGTCTTTGGCAAAAAGTGCAGCAAAGGATAGAGCACAGATACCAGTTTTGCCTGTAAGACCGTTTAAAATACGGAGGAAAGATGATAAGGCTCCTATTAAAGGGTCGAAAAATAGCAAGTTGGCAACCTCGTCTGATACGTTGGTGGAAAGCGTTGTTCGCCTAAATGAACGATCAAGGCCTAATTCTCCGTTGGTCGTTGGAGACGATACTAATTGTCATGAAGAGGAAGTGAACTCTGTTTTGAGAGAGCCCTCATCTTGGAGATATAAGCGAGATTCTCGCTTCAGATTCGCAAGCAGAGAAGGAGTGAGCCGGTCTCGTTCTCCTACTGACTGTTCGGGACCGAGCCATCGGCGGTCAGCGGAGATCAAAGAAGCCGCGGCCGGCAGATGGCCATGAAGCACCCGGATGGTTGTCAGGGGATAGGAGTGAGATAGCGTCTCCCGTGGCAGAGCACAGTACGCTTGAACCGGAGGAAGGAGAGAACCAAGAGTTTCTGGCTTTGTATGCCGAGGTGATTGATTTGATTTGTCAATTCAATAACCTTTCGGAGAGAACGGAAACACCTGCCAGTATGCTTCCTCCTGGGATTGTCATGGGGTGAGAAAGGATACCAAGGTGTCATATGAGTTACTTTGTTCAAATCATGCGGAGTCCGTTTTACAACACGTAAACGCACGGATTGCGGGAAGGGGTAATTCCTTAAGATCAAATAGATCGTTTAAGTTTATCCCCCCTCCAATGATGAAACATAAAAAATATTATATGACATCGACGGTTCCTTTACTGGCTAGACAAATTAACCCAAATGTGGTAAGGTTAAGGCCTGGATTAACCTTAGATCAAGTGAAAATGGAATGCCCTTCGATGACTTGCCAAGAGGCTGCTATGTTAGAAGTGACAGCTGCTTCTGTCTTTCAGACTGCTTCATGGTTGGATCTTTGGTCGACAGCAGTTGCAAAGATTGCATCCTCAGAAGTGACGAGGAAGGCAGTGGATGAATCAATGTTTATTAGATTGCTACAATCAGGTGCCAAAGCAATTGTATACTTGACAAATTTAAGTGCCAATGTTTGGGCAAATATCCTTTTAATGAGGAGGGATGCAGCTTTGGCCAGGCTAATTCGCACTCTTGATTCGGATTCCCTGCTAGCAATGAGGAATGGGAATATCTTAGAGTCGCAATTGCTGTTACCAGAGGCCATAGATAGGAGAAGGATGGACACTAACGATAGGTTGGTATAGCAGGCAGTCAGGAAAACTTCTAGCAGTCAGGCTAATCCTATGGAAGTAAGGCAACAACAAATACCTCGGAAGAAGCCAGTGAGGCATAATATCCCTAATAGGGTAACAAGGCCCTCTTCCCCAAAGAAATTGACTCATCGGTCCTTTCACAATAGAAATAACAGAGAAAGGGGGATTAGGGCAAGAGGAAGGGGCTCGAGGCGATAGGAAAGGCGCCTCTCATCACTCGGCAACACCAGTGGGGGATTGCCTGGCAAATCACTGGAAGGTGTGGCAGGAACTGGGAGCAGAGCAGTAGGTGGTGGACGTTCTCAGAGTTGGGTATTTGATTCCGTTCGAAGTATCCCCACCCCTGACAGCCATTGCTTCACCTCGCCTATGCTCAAGAACCTCAGAAGGCTTTTATTCTTCGAGAGGAAGTGAAGAAGATGATGGAAAGAGGGGCTGTGGAACAAGTATCCATGCTGTCAAAGGGGTTTTACAGCAGGATTTTCCTGGTACCCAAAGCCAGTGGGGACTGGAGGACAGTAATAGACCTGTCAACTTTGAGTCTGTTTTTAAGAAAAACCAGGTTCAAAATGGAAACTCCAAAGACGGTTCTACAAGCAGTCAGGATCAAGGACTTTATGCTGACAATCGACTTGAAAGACGCATACTTTCAGATCCCAGTCCATCAGTCTTCCAGGAAATTTCTCCGCTTCAGTCTGGCAGAGAAAGTTTTCGAGTTCAAAGTTCTGTGCTTTGGATTGACAACATCTCCTCAAGTTTTTACAAGAGTGTTCGCTCTTGTTTCGTCATGGGCGCATGCTCAGGGGATCAGGCTAATAAGATATCTAGATGATTGGCTGATGATAGCAAAGTCCAGAGAGAAATTACTCAGGGACAGAGTGACCCTTCTACAATTTTGTCACAGCTTGGGCATTGTGATAAATTGGGAGAAGTCGCAGTTGGATCCAAGTCAACGGCTGGTGTTTCTGGGAATGGTCATAGTAAGAGCCAGAGTATTCCCAACAGACCAGAGAGTAGAGAAATGCAAACAAGTGGTGAAGGCCTTTCTAGAAAAACAAACACAGCCAGCAAAACAGTGGCAGGTAGTACTGGGAGTTCTAACTTCCTTGGAGAAGCTAGTACCACAAGGGAGGTTACACCTTCGGTCTCTACAATGGAGGATGAAGGAGTTCTGGTCGCCAATAGTAGGTCACCCGTACAAGCAGATTCCCTTGTCGGCAGAAGTGAGGAAAGACCTGCTGTGGTGAGTGAAGGATAGCAATCTGACAGTGGGTGTTCCCCTTCAGCAACCCTCACCAGATCTCTTGCTGTTCTCAGATGTGTCACTAGAAGATTGGGGAGCGCATATGGAGGAGCTGATGGTTTCAGCAAAATGTAGCAGTGAGAACAGGAAACTTCATATAAACGTGCTGGAACTAAAAGCAGCATTTCTGGCACTACAGGAATTCCGGGAGAGGGTGCAGGGACATTCAGTGGTTTTGATGTCAGACAACACCACAGTAGTAGCTTACATAAACAAACAAGGAGGTCTAGTGTCTCGACAGTTACATATGATGACAGTTCAACTTCATCAGTGGGCTGTAGAGAACGTGGTATCAGGGCCAGATATATTCCTGGAAAAAGAAACCTGGTGGCCGACAAGTTGAGCAGAAGGGATCAGATCCTGGGAATGTAGTGGTCCTTGCACCAACAAGTTGTGGATAGAATGCTCAGGTTGTGGGAAAGGCCGATCATAGACCTATTCGCAACCAGGTACAACAAGAAGTTGGGAGTGTATTGTTCGGTAGTCCTGGACATAGAGGCAGTAGCAGAAGACGCTCTACAACACCCATTGGACAACCTGGACCTTTACGCATTTCCTCCATTTTGTCTAATCCGTCAGGTTCTGAACAGGGTAATGCGGTCTCAGAACCTCAGAATGACTCTGGTAGCTCTGTTATGGCCAAAGGCAGAATGGTTTCCAGACCTCTTGGAACTCCTGATAGACATACCAAGAGAGTTACCACCGTGGAACAACCTGCTATGTCAGCCTCACGTGGAGAGGTACCACCAGTCGGTGAAGTCCCTATCACTTCACGGGTGGAGACTGTCGAGTATCTCTTGCGAGCGAGAGGGTTTTCGCAAAAAGCAGCAGCGCACATGGCAGGAAATATCAGAAAGTCATCGGCAGCAGTATACCAAGGAAAATGGTCAGCATACTGTGATTGGTGTCGTAGAGGGAACTTGTCTCCACTCGGTACCACTATTCAGCAACTAGCAGACTTTCTGATATATCTATATCTCAGGACAGAAAGGCATATGTCCGTGTTGGCGGTGAAGGGGTACAGGGTGGCTCTAGCCTCGGTCTTACGCATGAAAGGCGTGGACATTTCATCTTCATGGGAGTTGGCCATGTTGATGAAGAGCTTTGAGCATTCATGTTTACCAAAGGAACTGAAAGCCCCAGATTGGGGTTTGACCATGGTACTGAGTAGTCTGACAAAACCCCCCTACGAACCACTAAGGCAGTCCACAGATAGGAGCCTGACCCTAAAGACACTCTTCTTATTGGCCCTAGCTTCAACCAAAAGGGTGGGGGAGCTACAGGGCCTGTCGTCTATGGTAAAGCACTCGAGAGGTTGGAAGTCAATGGCATTCGAGTTTGTGCCAGAATTTGTGGCCAAGACTCAAAACCCATCAGTAGTGGACGGCAGGTTTAACTTTTTTTTTCCATACCTTCTCTGGCTGATTTTGTAGATAATGACAAAGATGAGATGCTTCTGTGTCCCGTCAGGGTAACAAGAGAGTACTTAAGGAGGACAAGGCACCTCAGACCGGGGTGCAGGAGGTTGCTCGTAAGTACAGGACGGAACAAAAAAGGAAGTGTCCAGGAATACAATATTGTTTTGGCTAAGGGAAACGATCAGGAATGCCTACATGACAGAAGGCAAGGGGTCAGATAGCCAGGAGAAGGCTAGGGCTCATGACATTAGGGGCTTGAGTGCTTCTTTGGCATTCAAGAAGAATATGTCTGTCGAGAGAATTCTGAAAGCTGGTGTTTGGAAACGCCAAACGACTTTCACTTCTTTTTATTTAAAAGATGTTGCCCATAGATCTTTGGATACCTTTTCCTTGGGTCCAGTGGTGGCGGCCCAACAAGTGGTGGGTCAGTTTGTGTCTAGTCTAAGATGAAGGTATGAAAGTAGAGTGAATGGGATGACTGGTCTTTTTTCTTTACTACTTTCTTTCTACTCCTTTACCTACGGGCAGTATGAAGGAGAGTAATATCATGAGCTGGAACGGACTAGATGCAGGTGAGGTGGTCAGCCATACTGTAAAGTTATGTTAGAGTATAGTATACTTTCCAGTAGCAACACACCCCTCTCAGTAGTTGGAAGGGAGGGTTGATGGTAGATCCAGACACAAGGGACAAGAGTGGTTTATGAGAATAGGGGATCCCCTATTTCCCCAGTGAGGGAAACCAATCGATCTCTTTATGTCTTTGGTTCAAAGGTTATAGTCCATCCTCTTAGAATTCTCCTAATATTCGGAAATGGATTTAGGTGGCAAACTCCCAGTCAGTTACAGACTTACCTCCCTCCAATAAGTAAGTCTATCCTAATGTTAAGACCAAAGGTTTGTTTCGTATATGAGCAAATGACAAATTTGTAACTAATTTGTATTTTTCATAACTAACAAACCTGAGGTCTTAACAGTTAAAGGGCCCACCTCGAACCACCCCTCTAGCAGTCTAACTGGGTTAGAAGTATAACTGGCGGGTTGGTCACACGACGCCGAGGGCATTCTGGGTATACATGCCCCATGACCTGGTATAGATGCCAATAGTCCCTGGATCGCACAAGTTTAATTTAATTCTACCGGTTTCCAGCTTAGCGATAGTAAATCCTAATTTTGTTCATGACACTTACCTGCCAGATATATATATAGCTGTATTCTCTGACGACCGACAGAATTTCGAAACTCCCGGCAAACGCAGTGGTCGGCTAGGTGGTTAGTACCCATTCCCGCCGCTGGGAGGCGGATACCGGGAACCATTCCCATTTTCTATTCAGATTTTCTTCTGTCGCCGGTCGGTAAACACCTGTTTACAGACCTCCGCTTAGGATTTCGAAAACTTCATTTGTCACTTGAGTATTTGGATTGTCTTTTGGTTTCGGACTTGGCTTAGTGATTTGGCATACGCTATTGTGGTTTGGATTTTGATTTTGGCTTTGATTTTTCTTAGAATTGAGATGTCTGGATCTAGTTCTACTAGTTTCAGAGTGTGTGGTGTAGAAGAATGTAAGGTGAGGCTACCAAAAGCCTCGGTAGATCCTCACACAGTGTGTGTGAATTGTAGAGGGCATGTTTGCTTGTTGGATGATAGGTGCAAAGAATGTGAAGTGTTAACTGATGTCGAATGGAAGGCGTATGAATCTTACATTCGTAGACTTGAGCGTGACAGAATTAGGAGGTCTTCCTCCAGGAGTGCTTCTGTTAAAAGTCAAAGTAAAGTTGCTCAATCTAACATAAATGTAGAACATGTTACGCATAACCCTGTAATTTCTCCTTCAGATAAGGAAGTGATTGTTACCGAAGGGAATGCCCTTTCTACCATTTTAGAATCGATTCGGAACCTTGAATCGAAAATGAAAGTGCTACAATCTAATGTGCAAAAGTGTAGTGATAATTTTAGTGCCCCTAGTGAAGTGGAGGGGGCGTCAGATCGGTCCTATAATGCCTCTAGGTTGAGACCTCTGTCGGACTCCCAGAACACAGGGAATGGACATGTCGAAGGCCGAAGGAGGGTTACGGGAATTAAACACCGGTCTGGCGTCCCTTCGGCAGATCCTGAAGACGCATCCCAGGCTGCCAAAGATCGCGCGCAAGCTCGAACTTTGAAGGAATGCTTCTCTTCCTCCGAGACGTCCTCACCTCACCGTGGGTGGGAATCTCGGAAGACCTCTCCGACTGAGAGTGGTAAGGAAGACGTAAGGTGTCGCACGGGCGGCCATCGTCTTTCTCGCCCTCTTAGGAAAGGTCTTACGGAAGAAGTACGCGCTTCTCCAAGTGAGAGTGGTAAAGGAAGACGTAAGACGTCGCACTGGCGGCCATCGTCTTTCTCGCCCTCTTAGGAAAGGTATGATGGAAGAGGAAGCTTCATCGGGAGATCGAGAGCGTCCTCCGCCTCGATTTACGCTTCGGTCTTCTCCGGAAGACTTCGAAGACAGTATCCCGCACAAGAGATTTAGGACGCTTTCTGAGCGTCCTGATTCGAGTCCGGAGAGAAGGAAGAAGGCGTCCCCTCGCCCATCTTCTTCTCAAAGGTTCATTCCATCATATGGTTCTTCACCATCAAAAAAGACCCTCGAAGCGATTCGTCAACAGTTGGATGCGTTTTTCGCCAAGAAAGAAGAAAGATCACGTAGTCGTAAAAAAGATCTTTGGCTACCCGTCAAGAGATCTAGACGTTCTCCTGCGGCTTCTCTTCGTTCTTCGTCATCTTCTGATCCGTCGCCTTCTAGACCTCATCGACTCAATCAGGAACGCGCAAGCAGTCCTGCTGAGAGAGTCTCTAGAAGTATTGGTGGTAAAGAAAAAGACAATAGGTGCCGCACAGGCGGCCGCCGTCGTCTTTTCCCAGAATCGAAGAACGTTCAGAAGGATCGCTCAGAAATAGAATTGGGAGGAATTGATCTTGGCTTACAGGAAGAGAATATTCAACAAAAGAAACGCTTTGCTAACCAGGACGCTCGTAAGGACGCTTCTCGGGACGCTCGGGGTCGGAGAGACTTCAGACGCACGATATTAGTTCAGAAGAAGGATATGAAGATGAATATGAGGACGCTTTTGAGGACGCGAGGCGTAGTGCTAGTAAGGACGCTCGTCGTCCTTCATATCAGTACGCAAATGAGGACGCTTTCCAGGACGCAAATGAGGACGCTTTCCAGGACGCAAAGGAGGACGCTTTTGAGGGCGCTAGGCGTCCGATGCATAAAGTCACCCTGAGAAGAAAAGAACAGGTCGCTAGTCAGAAGGTTAAGCGCCATATGCTTCAAGGTAGTAGGAACTACAATATGAGTGCTCGTCAAGAGAAATCGTATGACGTTAGTTTGGAAAATTCGGAGAGAAAGTCAAGGTTAGGAGAACATAGACTCTCCTCTTCAAATTTGATTTCAAACACAAGACCTGCGGTTCGAAAGGGAGGTGAAACTTTGGTTTCTTCTCGTTCGACTCAGAATAAGACTATGTCTCCATTAGAAGATAAATCGTCAAGCGAGGCTGTTTCGGAAGAGGAGGAGGATCCTACAACCTCATCCTCTGTGGATTATAAGACTTTGACTCGTCTTTTAAAAGATTTGTTTCCCGAGAAGTTCCGAGCTCCAGTTCCTCTCTCTCCACCTTCGCAACTAACCTCTTCGAAGGCAAGGAAGACTCCAAATTTTGTCAAAATGGCCACCTCGCTCTCGACTAAAAGGGCTTTTAAAAGAATCCATGATTGGATGGAATCCAAAAAGACAAAGGGCAAGACTTCTTTTGCACTTCCCCCCACAAGGCTTAGTGGAAGATCGGGGAAGTGGTACGAGGACAGAAGAGGAAGCAGGTTTAAGAATCCCCGCTTCCGCACAAGGGGATTTCGCCAACTTAGTGGAAGCTCCTAGAAGATCTTACCAGGCATCAGCGAAATTTCGTGGGACAATGTCGGAGATAGATCACCATCTCAAAGGCCTTTATAAAACTTTGGAAGTTTTTAACTTTCTAGATTGGTGTATGGGCGTCTTGGATGTGCAGTCTAGAAGCCCAGATTCCATCTCTTTGGAGGACTTAGCGAGTATTTTGTCATGCATGGACAGAGCAGTAAGAGATGGCTCCGACGAACTGGCATCACATTTTGCGTCGGGAGTCCTGAAGAAACGCGCACTCTTCTGTAGCTTCAAAACTAAGTCAGTGTCGCCAGCGCAAAAAGCAGAATTGTTGTTCGCTCCCTTTTCTGCTCATCTTTTTCCACAATCGATGGTAAAGGATTTATCAGTAAATCTCCAAGAACGAGCGACGCAGGACTTATTGTATCGGTCTTCGAAAACGTCCTGCTGATCAGATGTCTTCAAGAACCACGCAAGCTTCTAGGAAGAATTATAAGCCCTTTCGTGGAAGAGCCTCTTCAAGAGCTGCTGCTCGAGGGAGGAGTTTCCCTAGGGGCAGAGCCCCCTCAAAAACCAGGGGAAAGAAATGACTTTTCGGCCCTCCAGACACCAGTCGGGGCGAGACTCGCTCTCTTCGCCGAAGCATGGAGGATAAGAGGGGCGAGCTCTTGGTCACTCGAAGTGATCGAGAAAGGTTACAAAATCCCGTTTCTATCGAAACCACCATTAAGCATAGAACCAATAGACCTTTCGCCCTCTTATCAGGATTCAAAGCAACAGATCTTATTAGACCTTTTGGATCAGATGTTGGAAAAGAGAGCAGTAGAAAGAGTTGTATCACGGAACTCTCCAGGCTTCTACAACAGGCTTTTCCTTGTTCCGAAGCACTCGGGAGGATGGAGACCTGTCCTAGACGTAAGCAGGCTGAATCTTTTTGTAAGGAAAATAAAATTCAAGATGGAAACTGCACAGTCTGTTTTAGCTTCCCTGAGACCAGGAGATTGGATGGTGTCCTTGGATCTCCAAGATGCCTATTTCCATGTTCCGATACATCCTCGGTCCAGGAAGTTCCTCAGATTCGTTCTGAAAGGACAGGTCTTCCAATTCAGAGCTCTCTGTTTCGGGCTGAGCACAGCCCCTATGATATTCACGCTTCTGATGCGAAATGTAGCAAGATGGCTCCATCTCTCAAAGATAAGAGTCTCACTCTATTTAGACGATTGGCTGATCCGGTCCACGTCAAAGGAACAGTGTCTGGAGGACCTACATACGACATTACAGCTGACGAAGGACCTGGGCCTTCTGGTCAACTTCGAGAAGTCCCATCTGATTCCCACACAGTCCATCGTGTATCTGGGGATTCAGATGGATTCAGTGGCTTTTCAAGGATTTCCATCCATAGAACGTCAGCTAAAATGCTTAGAGAAAGTATCGGTCTTCTTAGAGAAGGAAATATGCTCGGCGAGGGAATGGATGAGTCTGCTGGGGACCATTTCCTCGCTGGAGAAATTTGTTTCTCTGGGAAGGCTGCACCTCAGACAGCTTCAGTTTTTCCTAGCAGACAACTGGAAGAACAAGAAAGACCTAGACGAGATTTTGAGAATCCCTCAATCGATCAAAGAGCATTTGAAGTGGTGGTCCGATCCCGTCAAGCTATCGGAAGGGATGTCCCTCAAAGTTCTCAGTGTTGTTCTCAGACGCGTCCATGACGGGCTGGGGAGCAACACTGGGGGAGGAAGAAGTGTCAGGCCTCTGGAGAGGGGAACAGAGGTCCTGGCACATAAACCTCAAGGAGCTAGAGGCGATTTGTTTGGCACTTCAATGCTTCGAGTCAAGGATTGTGGGACGAATTGTACAAGTCAACTCGGACAACACCATGGCGCTCACATATCTCAAAAAACGGGGAGGAACTCTATCTCGCTCCCTGTTCAGGATAACGAGGGAAATCTTACTTTGGGCGAAGCTGAGAAATGTAACGATTCTAACAAGGTTCGTTTCAGGACAGCAGAACGTTCGTGCGGATCTCCTCAGCCGTCAACATCAAATGCTTCCAAACGAATGGACTCTCCATCCAGAGATTTGCAAGGAGTTATGGAAACTTTGGGGACGCCCACTGGTAGACCTCTTCGCGACAGCAAAAACGAAGAGGCTTCCTATTTACTGCTCTCCGGTTCTAGACCCAGGAGCAATAGCAATAGACGCCATGCTTTGGAATTGGAAGGGGATGGATCTATACGCCTTTCCTCCATTCAGACTCCTGGGAGAGGTAATAAGGAAGTTTGCGGCGTCGGAAGGAGCAAGAATGACGTTGATCGCCCCCTTTTGGCCTGCAAGCGACTGGTTCACAGAGGCCATGTCATTTCTGGTAGATTTCCCAAGGACACTTCCAGAAAAAATCGATCTACTCAGACAGCCCCACTTCGAGAGGTATCACGGAAACCTCTCCGCTCTGAGTCTGACTGCATTCAGACTATCCAAAAGTTGGCCAGAGCGAGAGGTTTTTCAAGATCGGTGGCAAGAGCTATTGCCAGCGCTAGAAGAACATCTTCCCAAGCTGTCTACCAATCGAAGTGGGCTATCTTCAGAAGTTGGTGTAGAAGGCAAAATATTTCCTTCTCCACGACCTCTGTGAGCCAGATTGCTGATTTTCTCTTACATCTTAGAGATATAGACAAACTTTCAGTGTCAACGATTAAAGGCTACAAAAGTATGCTGTCAACGGTCTTTTCGATCACAGAGGCTTGGATTTATCAAATGATAAAGATCTTCACGATCTATTGAGGTCCTTTGAAACATCAAAAGCTCACGAGACAAGATTCCCTCATGGAATTTAGATGTTGTCTTAAAGTTTTTAATGTCAGCCCCATTTGAGCCTATGCACGCTGCCTCTTTGAAAGATGTAACTAGGAAAGCTATTTTCCTAACCGCTTTGGCAACAGCTAAGAGGGTTAGCGAAATCCAAGCTATGAGTAAACATGTGGGTTTCAGAGAACACAATGCAGTGTGTTCGCTGAGCCCCTCGTTCTTAGCGAAGAACGAAAACCCATCCAACCCTTGGCCTAAAAGCTTTGATATCAATGGGGTTATCAGAGTTCGTCGGACGAGAGCCGGAGAGAGTTTTGTGCCCTGTCAGAGCTCTCAAATTTTATCTGGAAAAGACCAAACAATGTAGAGGCCCGTCAGACAACCTGTGGTGTTCGGTCAAGGGGCCGGAATTACCAATGTCTAAAAACGCACTGGCGTTCTTCTTGAGAAACACCATCAGGGAAGCTCATTCGTCCTGCACGGATGGTGATCTTAAACTGCTAAAAGTTAATGCTCACGAGGTTAGAGCGGTAGCTACTTCGGTGGCTTTTCAGAAAAATATGGCACTCAGTGATATCCTGGGTGCCACATTTTGGCGAAGCAACTCTGTGTTTGCTTCACACTACCTCAGAGATGTGAAGGCGCATATGAGAATTGCTACTCGCTTGGACCATACATTTCGCGGATACAGTATTGGGGACGAGAAGCAAATACGAACCCCATCTTTCCGTTAAAGAAAAGAATGTAGTTGCCATTTTAATTATGGGTTTGTTTTTACTTGGTCCGTAGGGTGGCCGCTTGAGGCTGGTCTTCCCTTTAATTAGCCTGAAAGTTATGGGACTAACTTTAGTGAGGCTAGGTTAGGTGGTTATTTATTATGCTTCGTTGTCCTTCAGTATGGTCAATATGGTCTAGTCACATTGTGGTCACGCTCCTGTTGCTGGAAATTCTAGTTAAGCAGAAGCAGGCTTGGGTGACAGTAATCACGAAGTCAGCTATGCTAAACAGGTAGGGAACCAAGATGTCCATCATCTGCATGTGAAATGTTTCCAAAATCCTTTCGATTCTGTCCCCTTCCCACCTCCAATGGTGGGATTCAGCTATATATATATCTGGCAGGTAAGTGTCATGAACAAAATGATATTGTCATGATACAATAAAGTTTGTTCATACTTACCTGACAGATATATATAATCAAGTACCCACCCACCTCCCCTCAGGGGATAGTGGTAAAGAAAATCTGAATAGAAAATGGGAATGGTTCCTGGTATCCGCCTCCCAGCGGCGGGAATGGGTACTAACCACCTAGCCGACCACTGCGTTTGCTGGGAGTTTCGAAATTCTGTCGGTCGTCAGAGAATACAGCTATATATATATCTGTCAGGTAAGTATGAACAAACTTTATTGTATCATGACAATATCATGTTAAGACCTCAGGTTTGTTAGTTATGAAAAATACAAATTAGCTACAAATTTGTCATTTTTATGTGATTTTGAAGCTTAAATGGGTAGTGATGTAGTGCCATAGGAGAAATTGAGCAGATTTATGCCTGTTAACATGCTTATCAAACCTTGTAAATTGCTGGATATGATTAAATGTTGTAAAATCCTGAAGATGGATAATGTATGGTTAGG
Source organism: Macrobrachium nipponense (assembly GCF_015104395.2). Classification (NCBI taxonomy): domain Eukaryota; kingdom Metazoa; phylum Arthropoda; class Malacostraca; order Decapoda; family Palaemonidae; genus Macrobrachium; species Macrobrachium nipponense. The sequence goes on along the minus strand of NC_087216.1, from coordinate 16,168,341 downwards.
ACACTTGTCAATCTGAGTTGAATGGCACACTATTCCTTTTAAAAGAACAGAATTTCATGGTACAAGACCTGTTGTTCATAGGTTTATAGTAAGAAGATGTTCTTTCATCATTTTTACCTAATATGTCATAAAGATGAAAATTTCAGGCCTGACTTATCTCTGTAGAGGCCATTCAAAAGTGTACTAAAGATATGTTCGTGCAGGTAATAAATTTTTTATGTCATAAATTATATGAGGCTAGTGCATGTATTTGAATATATTGGCTCCCCACTTATATATATAAGTATTAAAGGAAATGGTGCTGATAAATCATTCAAAGCAGTAACTATGTAACTAGATTGAATATATACCTGGTCCTATCAGTGGTTATTGAACATCAGACTTGCTTTCTGGTGATAGAAGTTCAATCTCAACGTTGTTCAAAAGTCACGTAAAGCCGTTGGTCCCATTGCTGAATAACCGCTGGTTCCATGCAACGTAAAAACACCAGACAAACAAACAGAAACTTGCCTTTAATAGAGGCAGACACTTCATGAAATTAATTAAATCGAGAATGGTTCGTCTGATACCAAACAAAAGGAAATTTAAAGCTAAAGAATTTTGGTGTTCATTATTTAAGTATTATTATTCCATCTATGAATTAGTGACACACATTTAACTTGTGAGTATTTGAAGAATCGCACTCATGACCCGTGAGTGTTTGAAGAATCGCACACATGGCCCAAACGTAGAAGCCAGAGTTAGAGAATGCAGAACAGCAGTTACAGTTGATAAACATTTTCTATGTATACCGATCGCACACCTCCATCAACTCTGCCCACGTATCTGGAACAAAAACAAGATGGCAGTGCAAACGACTTACTACACAATGAGTACCCTGACGTCAAAAGCGCCGAAGAAAATATCCGGGTGTTTATCTGCTTCTTATGATATCCAGGAAATCTCGAAGCATGAGAAGGCTCCATGTTTACAAAAATGCCCGGGAATTCTAAGCAACAAATTCAAAACAACAGGGGGCAAACTAAACCAGCTTTAAAAGGAGGGAAGCAAAGCACATCCTCTCTTAAAGGCGGTAAGAAAATAACTAACAGGGTCACGAGTTAAAGAGGGGTATGTGGGTGGCTCCACATGACTCGTAACCAAGCACAGATGCCAATAGTCCCTTGCATACACAATTATTTTAAACTTTACCGGTTTCCAGCTGGCGTTAAGTATTTATCCTAATGTTAAGACCTCAGGTTTGTTAGTTATGAAAAATACAAATTGGTTAAAAATTTGTCATTTTTCAATCAACAGTGAATATCAAATTTAAAAGATAAAAATTGAAGGGAAATTTGGTCACTATGTCAATATTGGGAAATTTGGTCACTGTCAGAATTTAAAATTTATATTTTTGTAATTCAGCATATAAGATTGATATATGTATTTTCTAGCCAAGTGAGAGCCAATAATGTTACATTAACTGGTCATGTTACATTATTTATTAATGATAATAGTGTGAATTAAATAGTCTTTCTATACATATGTTTCAAGTTTCTACATATGAAACTTGTTTTCGTTTCATTTTTTCTTGCTCATATTGTGAAGCAAGTATGATCTGCTTATATATATGTAATGAGTGTATAAAAATGTCAAAACTTCGGTTTCCTCAGGCTCAGCACTGGTTTGACGGAGGCTGAAGTCCTGAAGATTTTCTGTGATGTATGTGATGCAGTAACAAGACTGCACCACATGAACCCACCTATTATTCATCGAGATTTAAAGGTAGAGTAAGGAAAGTTTTTGTAGGGTTGGTGACAGACATGATTTTCCCAGGTTCATCTTGATTTTATCATATTTTCCATGTTAGCATGGTAATGTTAGATAACAGCTTTAATGCAATAGAAAGTTATTTGCATAATGTCCATAGAGTATATATGGTGTTGTATTTTGAAATAAGAATGATTGGATTAACCCAACTGAAGTAGTCTTTATAAATTTTAAAAAGTGATATATTTTCCATACATACTATAAATTGAAGTAATATAGATATTCTTATATAATCATGAAATTTCCAGGTTGAAAATATTCTAATAAGCTCAGAAGGTAGCTATGTCCTATGTGATTTTGGCTCGGCAACTTCAAAAATTTTGTGTGGCACAACTGATGGAGTTTCGAAAGTTGAAGAGGAAATTCAGCGTTATACCACACTAGCATATCGTGCACCAGAAATGGTGGACTTGTATTTAGGTAGACCAATTACTTCAAAATCTGACATATGGGTAAGTTCTTATGTCATGGCCTTTTGTCTTGTGTGTTTTTCACTGCCTTATTCTTCATGTTCAGGAGTTAACTTTTGTTTTGAAAATAGTTGTCAATTATTAACAGTCATAAATCTTGGACGGTAAAGGTGGCAAATCCCTATCAACTTTTGGACTGGGGTAGACACCATGGGTTTACCCCTCCCCCTTCCCCCCCATTAAATTAGTGAGATGTGCATTTTATTTTATTTTCATGGGACAGTTATTAATTTTTCTCTTGTTCTTTTTCCCTTCATGTGTGCACATGATTAAAATGAGGCCTTTTGAACAATTAATAAAAAAGTTAGATAAGTCAATAAGTATTTGACGAAATACCATCTCATTTTGCCACAAACAGGCTCTAAAGTGAATCATATTTTGAAAACTCCAATTAAGCAGTGTCACTAGCTCACCATAGATAGCAACCCTAATATTGTTATTGTTTATTAACTTTTTTTTATTCTTGTAAATTATTGCTGGTTAATCTTACAGTTGGAGATAAAACAATAAGTCAATTAAGGAGGTGCATGTCAATGAACATAATAAGATATTAATTCTTGTAAGATTGTATAGGATTCCTAAATTAGTATGGGGCAAGACAGAATAGATAGGTTGAATCTAGCTAATATTTAACAATTGGTTGTGTACTCTATCATGCACATTGATGTTAAACCAAGTCATTTGAAAAGGTTGAATTCAGGAATGAATTTTTAATTGCAGTATTTTTAATAACTTTTTTTTATTTTCAGGCCTTAGGGTGCTTTTTATACAAGCTTTGTTTCTTCACACTTCCTTTTGGAGAAAGCCCTCTCGCAATAACTTCAGGGAATTTCTCGATTCCTGACAACGCTAGATTTTCCAAGCATCTTCAGTCTCTTATACGTATGTTTGGCAGAACTGTTGTTTTTATTTTAAAGATTCTATATTTATAGTTCATTGGATTTTTTAGGATTTGAAAATATATGTCATTGTTTGTCAAGGGGTTTGGAGGGTTAGACCTGCTGGCTTCTAATATAATAAATGAGGCGCCAAGCAGAGCAAGGGCACAAGCACCCTTTTTTTTACAAACAGAGAAAAATGTATTTAAAGTTTTCTGAAACTAACCATACAATTTTAATCTAGCCTTCACCATTTTAAAGGAAATTTATCTGTGTACCATATATCCAAAAATTTTGCCAAAATTTTTCTATATAAGTTATATACTTAAAGCTATAGTATAAAATGGTAAGTTGTTCCGACACGGCATACAAACCTTCGTCCTTTTACAATAGGAAGGTACTAGCGGCAGCTGGATAGGTCGTAAGCTTTCGAACAAGGGGTTCGGTAGTTAACTGCTTGTCCGGACAGGCGCCGCGCTGCGACTGGGAGGTAAACAAATCACTTTTGCTTTTCGGCCTCACAGTGGATGGACGTGTGTGTTCGACGCTCTCTGCCCGCTGCTCGTCGTTTGCTTTCTGAGTATTTGGTTGTAATTGTGTATTAAAGAGTTATTGGTAGTACAATCTTCTCTCTTTGCATATTAATTACTGCTTTCAATTATTGAATTATGATGGAATCTCCTAGCCTCGCTACCCCAAGGAGACTTTGCCCGGGTATCGAAGGGCGTAAATGCGGGAAGTTCGATAGTTCCCGGAGATTGACCCTCATATTTTGTGTCTCGGTGTCGGGGGGCGCGAATGCACCCGGGCCGAGCCCTGTGATGTATGAATGACTGGTCGGAGGCGCAGTGGACTTTGTATGGAGGGCAGGAAGAGCGAAGGCCTGCAAAGGAGTCGTCGGGAAGCTCTCCCGCGCTCTTTGGTGACGGACACTTCGTCTTCTTTCCTGCCGCCCGCTCAACTTCCACGTCCTCGCGCCTTCCCCTTCGGGGGTGGGGTGTCTAGGTCCTTCTCCTCTCCTGACGTGTCGAGTGTGAGGAGGGCGCTAGATACCCTGACGTAGAGGTTTGTACTCTGGGTCCTCTATCCGTTCGTCTTCGCGCGAGCGGGTAGAGGATCCTTCTAATCACCCGACTTTTGCCTCCTCAGGTGCGGTTGCCGCGAAGGATGACCTCGGACAGGTGTGGGCATCGTTGGGGCTGCAGGGCGTGCCAGTGTCCAGGGGCTGCTCTATCATCTCGCTGGCTCCGTGGCGGTCACCCATGCAACGGTCACGACCTCCACCACGACCCTTACAACACCCGGCTACGCTACACCTCCTCACCTGGTGTACACCCCAGCACGCGGTCTCTGTGACACCCACAACTCGGTGCAGGGGCCAGTCGCCGTAACTCGGGGTAGTGTGATGCCGCCACATGGGTTTGCCGTGCTGCCGCGACCGGACTTCATGTGCCCGAAGAGCTCGCCCCTGGACCTCCCACCGGTACCGAGGACGTCTGTGCCGCTGGTTCGACCATCTGGACCTCCCACACAGTCTGCCGTACCTGCCGTGACCACCGCTGCTGTTCCTGTACCTGCTCCTGCTGTCTCGTCTGCCGTTCCTGTGATGCTCGCACCTGCTGATGTTGTTCCTGTTCCTGGCGCCGCTGCTCCCGATGCTGGTCTGTTCGGACAGGTACGTCCGGGCCCTGTTGCTTCGGCAACAGCAGCCCCGGCTCCGTCCTGGATGACAGATCTGACGTCGGTCCTGAGGAGGTTGACGAAGAAGAAGAAGAAGAGGAGGAAGGTGTCGTCGTCGTCTTCATCGTCTTCTCGTCGTCGTCGTCGTCTGCCGCCTCTTCCCCTTCTTCTTCTAAAGGCTCCCCCGCCTAAGAAGAAGAAGGTCGCCTCCCCCCCCCCCTAATAAGTCTCCTTCGGGAACTTCTAAGGGCCCGTCTCGCTCTGGTGAGACGGGGGGGTTCTTCCGCTGGTCGCCCTGCTCCTTCGGGAGCAGGAAACCCGTCTCTTTCTCCCGCAAGGAAGAAGACTACGGGGACCAGAGGTGTGCCGGCTAACACCGGCACTTCCTCACCTGCTGTCAGTGGTTCGGCACAGCAGCAGGATCCGGCTCGGCCGCTCGTTCGCGAGAGGTACCGAGTGTACGGTCGCCTACCAGCGACCGTGCAGCCAGGAACCAGAACCTCTGAGTCCGCTCAGCGTCAGGTTCACGGCACGGAGCGGAAGACTGGTGACAGCCGCTCACGCGACTATCACCCAGGACCAGCTCTCGTTCTCACGGCGAGCAGCTGGCTACCCGGGCGGACGTTGACGGTCCATGACCGGCCACGGGCTGAGGCTAAGGGAAGAAGGTCCCCCCTGTTCGCCGGCAACCAGCCACGGCTACTGGGTACCAGCGAACTGACGCACCGTGAGGGATACCCCACCCGATCTCACCGTGACAGTGGAGCTCGCACGGTCGCCTGACCGTCGCTCTCGCAGAGAGCGATCGGGTACGGCGACCAGCACCAGCTCCATCTGACAACACGAAGGGACCGGGGGGCCGATGTTTTTCTCGGTCCAGCCGTTCTCCACAGCGAGACGGCTCGACTAGGTCTTGCAGCTCGATCGCCACCGCGGTTGGCGATCGCCTGCAGTCCTCCAAGCCCGCTGGTTCTGGCCAGCGAGCGAGGGGGAGGGAGCGTCAGGTCTGCCTCTCCCATACCTTCACCTCCTCGGGTTACACCGGGAGGGGCGAGGGTATTGAGGAGTGGATCGTTGAGGATGTGCGCCCCTCAGGATCCCGCCACGTCGTCGTACGTACCAGGCTCGGTTCTCGGACCAGCCAGGTCGTACGCACAGGTGGTTGGAGGAGACCGAGAGGGGGCTGTCGCTGCTCCTCTCCTTGAGGGAGGAGGGTCTCGGGAGGTGCTCCTGTTTGAGGGACTGGACGGTCCGACTCCACAGGATGCAGTCACTCCCGAGATCCAGAGGAACTTTTGCCGAGGTTATTGCGCTGATTCGTCAGCACAACGACCTCGGGGAGGATCGCCGCTCCCACCATCCGAGCCCACGTCCCGGCTCGAGTCGTTCTGGGGGCAACCCGAAGAGGGAACCCAGACCGACGGTGGGTTTGCCGCGTTGCGGAGCTTGCGGACTCGGTGCTGGCACCAGGTTGAATCGCTTGTCTCGGACAAGACGGTTCACTCAAGTCTGGCAGGTCGAGCAAGCTGCTTCCACCTCCTCCTGCTACGACAGCGGCGGTTTTACGTGCCATCTGAAGACCCGATGCCGCCCAACAGGTGAACACCCGGAGTTACTAGGCTGCTCCGGGTGTGTCTCTGCAACAGCTCCTGTCCGAGAACCTGTGGGTTCTCGCAGCAAGAGGCACTCGGTCCTGGAATCTACCGCCATGGCAGCTTTCCATGGCCGTCTCCTGGCTAGATCTGTGGTCCCGTCACAGTATCTAAGGTCGCAGCCAACTCCGGGGAATTTCTCCCGAAGATGACTCGGTGCCTTCAGGAGACTTTGCCAGTCTGGGGAGGAAGAGCCATCTCCTTCCTTTGCCCCACGCCAGACGGATGAACCTGTTGGGCCAACCGTGGTTTCGGCCGACGAAGTGGGACGCTGTCCTTACTCTGGGTTTCCAGGGCGGCCTGGGCGTGAGGCGGCGTTGGGGGCTTTTTTTTTTTTTTTTTTTTTTTTCTTCGAAACGGACCTCTACGGAGTTCCACGTCTCTCTTCCCAGGAGAGATGGTGGACGCTGCGGTGGACAGACGGCGCACTGATGACAGTGACCGTCTGGTTCACCAGGCAGTCTCGAAGGCTTCTGGGCAGCCTCGGACTGCGGCCAAGTCTAAGAACTCGGCTAGCGCTTCTCGGCTGCTAAGACGGTTGCTGCGTCGAAGCCCCGAGGAATGACTCTGTCTTCTTCGACTTCTACAACAAGGGGAGCCGTAACCAGCCCTCCTCCCAGCCCTCCTCTTCCCGTGGAGGCTCTGGGTAAGAAGTCGAAGAAAGAAAAGGGGGGAAACGCTAGGGAGGGGCGGCGTTCCCCCTCACCTGCTGCCGGAAGTGTGGGGTGCCTGGCCAGCCATTGGGCAACTTGGCAGCGCTACGGCGCCGAGACCTGGATTGTAGATGTCCTTCGGGAGGGATATCTATTACCCTTCGAATCTCGCCGACCCCTCACCTCCAACCCGGTCCAACAGCAGTCGTACGTTCCAGGGTCATCGAAGGACGTAGCCACTGAAGACAGGAGATCAAGACCATGCTGAGCAAGAGAGCTGTAGAGATCGATCACGGATCAGTTCACCGGGCTTTTACAGTCGACTCTTCCTGGTGGAAAAGTCTACGGGAGGCTGGTCGCCCGGTGATAGATCTCTCTCCCTGAACCGGTTTTGGTTCGCCAGACCCGGTTTCACGAGGAGGACGGCACGCTCCAGTGCTCGACTTCCATCAGGGAGAACGATTTCATGCTTTCAGTGGACTTGAAGGATGCGTATTTCCAAATACCCATTCATCAGTCCTCCCAGAAAGTACCTCCGCTTCATCCTAGACGGGACGGTGTACCAGTTCAGGGCACTGTGCTTCGGTCTCTCAACCGCCCCACAGGTGTTCACGCGAGTGTTCACTCTGGGTGTCTGCTGGGCCATTTCGCACGGGATACGTCTGATGAGGGTATCTCGACGATTGGTTAGTCCTGGCGAGCTCCCGCTCGCAGTTGCTACAGGACAGGGATCGACTGCTCGAGTTCTGTCGCGATCTGGGGATCGTGTGAACTTCGAGAAGTCCGATCTCGAGCCCAAGCAGAGGATGAAGTACCTGGGTATGCTGATCGACACGGTAGCAGGGCGAGTCTTCCCCGCAGACTCGCGGATCAGCAGATTCAGGAGGCAGCCAACCAGTTCCTGTCTCGGCAGGAACAGGTAGCTCAGCGATGGCAAGTCGTGATCGGGACACCTGTCGTCACTCGAGAAGTTAGTCCCCTCACGGCGTCTTCACCTGCGGTCTCTTCAGTGGAGACTAAAGGAGAGTTGGTCGCAGGGCGACGGATCCCCCAAGCTTTCCATGTCACTGACACAGGTGAGGCAGGACCTAGCCTGGTGGCTGGACGACAGGAACCTCTTAAGAGGATGCCTCTGCGCACTCCCCCCCCGGACATGCAGCTGTTCTCAGACGCATCGACCGAGGGATGGGGCGCACACTGGAGGAGTTGCTGACCTCAGGAGTGTGGGACGAGAACGACAAGCACCTTCACATCAATGTTCTGGAACTCAAGGCAGCGTTCCTCGCTCTCCCAGAGTTTCAGGACCGACTGATAGGACCCTCAGTGGTGTTGATGTGCGGACAAACACCACGGTGGTGGCTTACGTCAACAAACAGGGGGGCCTAGTGTCTCTCCCGTTGTACCAGTTTGACTCGGCAGGTGCACGAGTGGGCTCAGGCACACTCAATAGAGCTGTCGGCACGCTACATTCCAGGGAAGAGGAATGTAGTAGCAGACACGCTCAGCCGTCGGGATCAGGTGATAGGGACCGAATGGTCTCTACACCAGGACGTGGCGGAAAGGCTCTTCGACCTGTGGGGGCGACCAGTCGTGGATCTGTTCGCCACCCGGCACAACAGGAAGCTCCAGGTGTTCTTCTCGGGCCGTGCCGGACCCATGGGCAGCTGCAGAGGACGCTCTTCAACACCCGTGGGACAACCTCTTCGCCTATGCCTTTCCCCCGTTCAGCCTGATTCGCAAGGTGATCAGTCGAGCGCTGGTCACCCCGAATCTCAGGCATGATCCTGGTGGCTCCCAAATGGCCACAGGCCATTTGGTATCCGGACCTGCTGGCTCTTCTCGCAGGAGAACCGAGAGAGATTCCCCCTTGGCACAACCTTCTCGCCCAGCCACACGTCGAGCGGTACCACCGAGCAGTCCAGTCCCTACGTCTTCACGGCTGGCTGTTATCCACCATCTCTTGCGAACGAGAGGCTTTTCTCGTAGCGCAGCAACAGAGATGGCTGGAAACGTCCGTCAGTCCTCTGCAGCTGTGTACCAGGGGAAGTGGGCCGTCTTCTGTGGTTGGTGTCGTAGACGGGGTCTATCTCCTCTCAGAGCCACTCTTCAGCAGGTAGCGGATTTCCTCGTTTTTCTTCGCCGAGAGAAGCTCCTCTCAGTCCCCACAGTCAAAGGATACAGAGCCGCCTTGGCGCTCGTCCTGAAACTGAGGGGGTTGGACATCTCGAACTCGTTCGAGATCCTCCTTGCTTATGAGGAGCTTCGAAAGGTCTTGCCCACCCAGGGAACTCAGCCCCCTGCGTGGGACGTGACTCTCGTCCTTAGGACGTCTGACTTGAACACCGTTCGAGCCACTCCGAGAGTCGTCAGACAGGGATCTGACCCTCAAGACCCTCTTCTTGCTGGCCCTGGCATCGGCGAAGAGAATAGGGGAACTTCATGGTCTTTCCTATGATGTACGACACTCCAGGGGATGGGGATCCGTGAGCTCGATTTCGTCCCGAACTTCGTTGCGAAGACTCAGAAACCGTCGGTCCCTGAGACAGGTTCGAGTCATTCACGATTCCCTCCCTATTGGACTCAACCGATAATGATGCGGATGAGATGCTGCTTTGTCCTGTGAGGGCGCTACGGCGCTATCTGAAGAGAACTCGACACCTCAGGCCTGAGTGTCGACGCCTCTTCGTTAGCACCGGGGTCACCAAGAAAGAAGTATCCAAGAACACTCTTTCATTCTGGCTGCGTGAGGTCATCAGGAGGGCGTATTGAGGCTGATGGTAGTGACGACATCCGTAGTCCCGTCCGAGAGCTCACGAAGTCAGAAGTATTGGCCCCTCGTTGGCGTTTCGTAAGAAACTTCTCCGTGGCGCAGGTCCTGAAGGCAGGGGTCTGGTCTAACCAGACTACCTTTACGCCTCCTTCTACCTTCGGGATATTGCCCACAGGTCCTTGGATACCTTTTCCTTGGGACCCGTGGTGGCTGCTCAACAAGTTGTGTAGCTAACCCAGACCCTCGCAGGCTGAACAGCATCGAGTCCTGGTGTGAACTGTGTGGATGGATGTGTGAGTGAGTGAGTGACTGGCTCTCTCTTCCCATCTTTTTCCTTTCCCCTCTACCTGTGGGCAGAGGGCCATGGTCGTCACTACGCTGGATGAGGACGAGATGCAGGTGAGCTATATGGGGACAGAGCCCCATCCTATCCCTTTCACTAGGGATAGGAGCAGAATATCCACCACTTCCTTCTACAAGGGGGGGAAGTGGATGCCTACAAGAGTCAAACCCATGACTTTATATTTGCTCCTGTACAGGAACAAGTTCTTACATTGCTGGTACGAAGAGATACGCATGCCTCTCTCTTAGTACTCGGTCCAGAGGTCTGACCATTGATCCTGCGGTGCCACACCCCGATCAATCGGACAGAGGCTTGGATCCCTCCCTCGCTCTACGACCAGGGAGGCTTCCAAGGTTGGGCGAAACACCAGTCTGTTCACAAAAGACTCAGATTCCACCCACCAAGAAGTGAGTCCTCCTATTGTAAAAGGGAACCGAAGGTTTGTATGCCGTGTCTGAACAAATGACAATTTGTCCAAAATTTGCATTTTTCCTAACTATACAAACCTGAGGTCCTTTTACACATAGCCCCACCTCATTGCCACCCCTCACTCTGCAGTTTTTGCTTGGGCCAAAGCAAAAGTGATTTGTTTACCTCCCAGTCGCGCGCGCTGCGCGCCTGTCGGACAAGCAGTTAACTACCGAACCCTTGTTCGAAAGCTTACGACCTATCCAGCTGCCGCTAGTACCTTCCTATTGTAAAAGGACCTCAGGTTTATATTAGGAAAAATGCAATTTTTTTTTTTTTTTTTTTTTTTTTTTTGGACAAATTGTCATGTTAAGTAGAGTGTGCTGTCATGTTATTTGGCCTGATTATAATGATTTTTGCTATTAGCATACTTATTCTGGCCATTTATTAATTATTGACGTCACAACATATAAGAATAAATGTTATAAATAGTAAAAAAAAAGTCATGTTCAACAACAAAAAACATAAGCTCAATATGAAAATAAAGGTAAAAACTCATTTAAAGTTTTCAAACATCAATATTGTTTAACTAACCTTATGTTTTTAATCTATTTTTCACAATTTCAAAGGAAATTTATTCCTGTACCATATATCCAAATTTATTATGGCATTATTATATGTTATACTTAAGCTATAGCATAAAATGTAAGGTAAACGTGCAGTGCGCTGGCTTGTTATTTTGCTTGATTATAACGATTTTTGCGGTTTAATTTACTTTCTTTGGCCATATCGCAGTTATTGACATTACAGCACAGTTATCAGAAAAAAGCACAATTTTTTCTGCTTGTCCAACATGATTAGCCTCGATGTCATGGTTAATGCAAATCATTAACTCAGATGATTGTTGCCGTGCCATAACCTCGTCCCACATGTCATGGTTGATTTACATGTTTTTAGATTAAAAACACGAAAGTTGTATGTCCACAGTTTTCTTTTATAATAAGCAACACTAGTGCACTTGTTGCCCACAAGTCCTCTGATCTTTTTCCTAAGAACTTTTGATGGCTGCACAACTTGTGGCTCTCTGACCTCTTTTAGGACAGAACAGCATCTCTCCTAAGGTATACCATGGTGAAAGGTTGAATGAAAAAAGTTGACTGATATTCTTCCTCTCTTTCTAACTATTTCTACCCACAAAATAGTGGTAGTATCAACTGATCAGGCAGATGCAGGTTAGTTACATAAAAGAGCTTCCAGTAACTGATTTTTTGTTAGTCGATAGATGTGACTCCCGTTATCCCTCTTTTAACAATTGGAGAAACAGGTGGTAGAGGTGGCATACAGGGATTATGAGGTACTTTACTACCCTAAAATCTAAGCTATCCTATGTTTGTAGAACAAGGTTACAAACAAGCCTAACTGACACAGGGCCCTGTTATCCTCAGTAGTATCACATAATCCACGATGTGCAGGAGGTTACAGGAGCTATTCTTCCGCCTCTCATGCATATAACAGGAAGCTAAAATTTCCAGGTGAAAGATCAGTAAAGGTCATGATCTCTCAACTATACCTCCCAATCAAGGAGTGTGTTTCCATATGAATGATGAAGGTTCAAATTTTGTAGGAACACATGTTGAATTTTTAAGGTATATAACATTCTTGTGTTCATGGTGGTTGTCTACTACTGTGTAGTTAACTACTGTATTGCCAAGTTTCAAGGGCCACATCAGCTTTAATTAAATGTATCCAAGTTTGTATATGTGGCAAATGCAAATTGCCTTCAAAATGAAATTATTTGGCCAATGGGTTTCTAATGAGTGTTCAACTTTCCTTCGTCCCCTATCTGAACCATTTATCAAAGTTGCAAACAGAAATTTTGAATGCTGTAGTCTTATTTAGGAAAATGTAATGTAATAATGAATTTTTATCCTTTCAGGTTATATGTTGGATCCTGACCCAGACCAACGACCAGACATATATCAAGTGTCCAGTATAGCCTTCAAGTTAGCCGGAAAGGAATGCCCAATTAGAAATGTTAATGTAAGTCAAAATATTCTGTATTATCTTATTAGTAGTTCCTTTTTAATGTCAAAAGTATTCCATTTAACCCTTAAACGCCTATTGGACGTATTAAACGTCAACAAAAATTGTCTGTTGGTTGCTTAATTGACATATGATGCGTCGATGCAAAAAAGTTTTTTTTAAATTCGCGGAAAAATAGTTATAGGCCTACTTGGTGAAAACTTTTTAATCATGCACATTGAGGGATGTTCGGAGTTCACAAATTAGGCTGTTGTTTTGTTTACAAGTGTTACCCAGGCGCGCATGCACAAATTTATTTTTTCTCGCACTAAAAAGCATCTGCGACACATCTTGAAAATTATTTCGTCGCTTTGACATAATTTTTGCACCATTTCATATTAGCCGTTACATAGAGTTTTATTTTTGAAAATGTGTGCAATTTCATGTAGAATACAACAATAAACAACCCATGGTTGTAGCTTTTATCAGTTTTGAAATATTTTCATATAAGTCACAATAAGTGCCAAAATTTCAACCTTTGGTCAACTTTGACTACCGAAATGGTCGAAAAATGCAATTGTAAGCTAAAACTCTTATATTCTAGTAATATTCAATCATTTACCTTCATTTTGCAACAAATTGGAAGTCTCTAGCACAATATTTTGATTTATGGTGAATTTTTGAAAAAATATATTAGCCGTTACATTAAGTTTTATATATGAAAATGTGCGCAATTTCATGTAGGATACAACAAAAATCAACCCATGGTTGTAGCTTTTATCAGTTTTGAAATATTTTCATAATAACCTTCGGTCAACTTTGACTCGACCGAAATGGTCGAAAAACATAATTGTAAGCTAAAACGCTTACATTCTATTAATATTCAATCATTTACCTTTATTTTACAATAAATTGGAATTCTCTAGCACAATATTTCAATTTATGGTGAATTATTGAAAAAACTTTTTCCTTGTGTCCGCGCGGTAACTTCCGAAAAAATCAGAAATTTTTTCGTCCGATTGTCGTAATGTTTGCACCGTTTTATATTAGCCATTACATAAAGTTTTATATATGAAAATGTGCGCAATTTCATGTAGAGTACAAGGTAAAACAACCCATGGTTGTAGCTTTTATCAGTTTTGAAATATTTTCATATAAATCACGATAAGTGCCAAAATTTCAACCTTCGGTCAACTTTGACTCGACCGAAATGGTCGAAAAGCGCAATTGTAAGCTAAAACTCTTATATTCTAGTTATATTCAATCATTTACCTTCATTTTGCAATAAATTGGAAATCTTTAGCACTATATTTCGATTTATGGTGAATTTTTGAAAAATACTTTTTCCTTACGTCCGCGCGGTAACTCTTCCAAAAAAATCAGAAATTGTTTTGTCAGATTGTCGTAATTTTTGCACTGTTTTATATTAGCCATTACATAAAGTTTTATGTATGAAAATGTATACAATTTCATGTAGAATACAACAAAAATAAACCCATGGTTGTAGCTTTTATCAGTTTTGAAATATTTTCATATAAATCATGATAAGTGCCAAAATCTCAACCTTTGGTCAACTTTTGACTCGACCGAAATGGTCGAAAACTGCAATTGTAAGCTACAACACTTACTGTCTAGTAATATTCAATCAATTCCCTTCATTTTGCAAGAACCGTAAGTCCCTAGCACAATATTTTGATTTATGGTGAATTTTTTAAAAATACTTTTTTTTACGTCCTCACGTTATGAATTCATGCATCATATTGTGATAATATTTTCTCCGTGTTGCTTTGATCATTTTACTATTTGTTATATACCAAAATCATCGCAATTTAGTGTGCAATACAACGATAAAATAAGTAACTCATTAGCTTTATCCGTTTTGCTCACAGCGCGATTTGTTTACAAATATATATGAAAAATTTTTTTGCGCTGTCATATATTCCACTATTTATATATGATAATGATATTTGTTTTCATTTCTGATGGTTGCATACCAAACTTCAGGCAATGACAAAAAAAGGAGCCAAAAATGAACTCTTAATCTTGAAAACTAAGCGTGCTGTGATTTTTTTAAGAAACCTTTTTTTCCACTTCGGCGCTCTCTCCCGAACGCCGCTGGCATACAAGAGACACTTTCGGAAATACCCGCTCGGCGTTTAAGGGTTAATTTTTCACTAACACCATCTGTTTTCCTGTGCAACCATTATCAGTTTAAAGTTCCCTTTCCACACTGCAGTTTTCTTGACTGTAAATACTAAAATGAAGTAGCCTGCTTATCAGGTCTCCAAAATATCTGTGATAATTTGCTGACTTTTGATTTTGTTGACCTTAATTATAATTTATATTATCTAAATTTTTACTCCTCAATGACAGTAAATAAATTAAAGGCTTCCTTCCTCCATCATGTATAAAATGTACTAGCCAGACTATGAAATAAGAATAAAAGTATATGTTGAAAGAAGCCAGAATAAAAGTATATAATGAAAGAAGCTATTATAATCATTCTGTTTGTTTATGATTGTGGTTTCCTATGCTGATCTGGAGATGTCACCCTAATTGGAAATTTCTCTCTCGATTATGAATAAGAATTAGTGAATGTTTAATCAGAGATGGGGAAAATTAAACAATTTACAAGGAAATTAAAGTAAGCTCTCATTGTAAATGGGTTATTTTGTGAAGTTGCTGTAGTTTTTCTTGTCATAAATTACTCATCATTAGAGGTGAGTGACTGAATTCACAGCACATTTTGAGTAGTGTGATTATAGAAATGCTAAGACTTCTTAATTTACAGTGATTATTTCAATATTTTAAATTTCCCCCCAACAGAATGTAACTGTTCCATCGCTAGACCAGTTATGTCAGATGGTCAGTGATCGGGAACAGCAGTCCTCAGTAAAGATTAGTAGAGTAGCAACAGGCCCAGTGATAGAAAGTACGTCTGTTGCTCCTCGGCAACGTCCAAAGGCTTCCCAACATCCATCAACAATTTCCACTGCCGGAGGAGGACTTCCTCTTGGTCTCCCACTTCAAAATACACAAGGTAAGTCATTTTATCTGTTAAAATTATATCTTATTGTACTTTGCTTCATCACCAACACCACCTATCCCCTCACTTTGCTTCATCACCAACCACCTCCTGTCCCCTCACTTTGCTTCAACACCAACCACCTCCTATCCCCTCAATCTCACTACCTCACAGCTAGAAGACACAAGCGTGGAAGAATATTGTTTTGTCTTACCTATGGTTGTAGGTAGCAAATACATAGGATCATTCTTCTGTCTGGTGGACAAAAGACTATTAAGTCAGGAGATAATCAGTACAGTGGATGTGGGATAATTGTGGATGATGTTGTGTATGAAAAACTGTTGTAATGTCATTAAAGCTTTGTTATTAAGGCATTACCAAGGAGGCTAGTTCATACTGTTAACCTAGTTCATACTATGGTTAATACAGATCCATCCACCATTGTTGGTAATGTTTCTTGGCAAAAGATTATGGATGTCATGTTCAGTGATGTGAGAAAGGTCATGTAAGGGGAGGAATGTCATATACTCATAAGTAAGGTTGTATTTCTCCCAAGTCATCATATTTGAAGTAACTGTTGAGTTATTTTAGACTAGTCTGCATAGATGCTACTTGCTTGCAGATGTGTGTGTATTTTTTCTAGCTTTCTACACTGAAGTAACAAGAAATGTAGTTTAAAAGTTTTCCTTTAATTAAGCAGTATCATTTTACTGAAAGCATTTATTGAGTAGTTATTTATTTTTCAGCATTAAAGAGAAATATTGCAGCATCAAATGAAGGTGGTGCACAACACACATCCCAGCAACAACAGCCACAGCAGATGCAACATCAGCAGCAACCACAACAGTATAGTCCTAATACAGCTTTTCCACCAGCTGCATTGTTTGGTTCTGATGCATTCCCACCAGTTCAACAGTCATTCCCCACTAGTCAGTTTGGGTCATCAGCTGCTGGAACTACAGCATCTTCTGGTGCAGCAGGTGCTGGTGGCAGTCAACATCCTAATTTAAGCTCTCAGCAGAGTTCCGGATCGTTGGAGGCATTTTTTCCAACATCAGGTAATCCTCCATCAACGGTTTCATCTTCCTCTGATCTTTTCTCTTCTGTCTCGCCTTCTACTTCGCTTTGTCCTTCACCCTTTTCCACGTCTAGTTCTTCTGTGGGATTTTTTGAAGATGTGCATGCTGGTGGTAATCAGGACGTTAAGGGCATGAGGTGGAGGGAAGGTGTCCATCATCCTCCTCTGACAAGAGGTCACACACTATCACATATAAGTAGGCCTCACGATGTTATGGCTGGCTCTATCACCAGTGGTAAACTTAAGACAGAAGAAGCTATAGTAAGCTCATCCGAGGATGATCTCCTTAGTTTTACTGATGTTAAAGCAGTTGCAGGAGTGGGTAATAGGCAAAACATGCAAAATGCTCAGATTCTGAAAATGTATGACACTAATCACTCTGGGGGACATTATGGTGCTGCATTAGCCAGTAATATGCGATCAGAGCTAACTTTCGCTTGCCCACAAGGAATGCATTCAGTTAGACCTCAACAACCCTACAGGATTGGTCATGGGATGGCTTTAACATCTAATATATGTACTAACAATAATTTTGGCTTTGTTAATAACAACCAAGTAACTAGTCCATGGGGAAATCAAGGACCACGACCACAACTGCCACAGCCTCAGCAGCTAACCAATCTGCCTCCCAGAATGATGAGTAACAATAATCTCTTTTTTCCTCGGACTGTAGCTTTGCATCAAAGTAATTCAGGTATAACAACTACCTCTCACTCAAATAGAGGTACTAGTTTGCCAAATGCTAATAGCTTAGGTTTTCCATTCTAGCGGCCTTGTTTGCAAATGACAGCTGCTTTTTGTTTTTTGACACTGTGTGTTGTGTAGTCCTATGTTATTGTTATTGATTTTAGCAATAATTGCTCCACTGACTTTGCTCAAGAGTTGGGGTTTTATTACTCTTTAAGATAAGAAATAGCTGTTGCTATTACTATATTTTTATTCTTGATGGTAGCTAACAGCAAGTTATTGTACATTTATATATACCTAAAAAGTATTTCTCTCTGTTTTTAATTTTGATGTGCTCATATGGGAAAGAAAGCAATAATTGCTCATTCTTAGTATATGATATAGTTAAAATATCGTATCTGTACTTAAATGCAAACGTGTTCAGATGTCCAAAGATTTTAATATTAAAATACTCAAGTTACCAATAAAAGAAGGGCCAATTGTGACAGTGTTTTCTTTTACACCTTTCTTCTTTAGGCTTTCTTAATTCTGCTTCTATTAGATAGCATCCTTATAACTTGGGTGTGCTGCTATGTTTTCTGCTAAAACTCTAAATATGATTATCTACTGCAACATTTTGGTTCATTATAGGCATCTTCAAGTCCTATTGTTTATTCACTGGCCCTTCATTTATGGGTAATTAATATTAAGTAATTGGCTTTCTATGGCCTGTAAGGTGTGTCATATCCCAGTTTTTAAAACTCCCTTGGTGAGACTAGAGTTGTAGTAAGTGATTATAATATTTTCAGTTCAACACAGTTTTTTAGATTTTTGTAAATAGGGCCAGTCATACAGTGTGGAAGCATAATTGGTCTAATAGAAAAGTTTATCAACTTGCTTCACCTCCTGACTTAAGTCACATGGCCAGAATGAGAAAGATTCCCTCCCTATGCTTCCTAGAATAAGTACTAGTAGATTAGTATTGCCCATTGTCCAACTATATAGAGAGGATGGCATAAAGAGGGTTTTCATTTCAAAATCTGCTTTTCATCGTCAGAGAGTTGTCCTTTACAATACCCTCATGATTTGCCTATTTGCATGTAATTTGCAGTTGCCTGTCCCTCAAACCTCATACACCTTATAGCATGCCAGTTTGGGAAGTAAAATTGATTTGTAAGATACACACAACTTTCATCAATGCCTGCAGTGTCTTTCTTGTAGTAATTGGGAACTTTTTTTTTTCATGTTTTGTGAGGACTTGAAGAATGCATATAAATTGTAATATCTTAAACAGCCATGTTATGTTTGTGGCAACTGTATTGATAACTCCTATTTTTCACTCACAGTGAAACAAGTTCTCTAATCTCTTCCTGTGAGGATGATACCATCTTTTGTATGTCCTGTGCAGTTATTGTAGGTAGTGCTGAGAGTTAATGGTTGCATTCCTTGAGCCCCTTGTTGCATTGCTTGCAGACCTGTACTGCTTTTAAGTTTATCCCTTTGGTCTCTTCCCACTTGCAGTTTAACTACTTAAATTTTGCTTTTTATTAAAATGCATTTAAGAAATCCTTTTTGATAGCTTTATGAGAGTAGAAATGGACCTGTTATGAACTGGTTTAACTTTGTAATAGAGAAGACACCCTCATAATTGGAGGAATTCAGTCTAGCTGCCTTCCATTGCTACAGTTGTTTGCTACAGCAGACTCCAGAAGAACCTTCATTCTTAATTTATATTGCATTTAAATAAATGTATTTATATACATAACATCATGCAGAGTTGAACATTATGTATGTATGAACTATTTTAAGTGTATTTGGAGGCCCATGAGAGAGAGAGAACAATGTTTTTCCACACTTACCTTTTGAACAATAATACTTTCACATATTATTTCCCATGGTTTGTTTACCACTTTTTCTTGCAGTGGTTGTGAGTGTGTGTTCTGGCAGGAAGGACCCATTAGAATTTGGAAGTATGGCTCTCTTACTGTTATGTATATGACATTGTGACATAGGTAACAGAATTATTCTCAGGTAGATGATACATAGTCCTAATAGCTACAAGACAGTCCTATTACAGCAAAAGTGCTCAGAAGTATCCAATTCTGTGGTGTAAAATTGAGTAAACAGACTATTCAACTCGGATAACACAGGTTTAAGGTGGTACTTGAATGGAGCCAAGTTACAGAAAAGATAACTAAACCCAAACTTTTACTTTGTAATAGAAGCGTAGGATGTTAGTTACTTGCTACTAATATTGTCAGTTTTCTTTCTTATTATGAACTGTAACCAAAGGATAATTTAACTAATGAATTAACATATTTTGTCTGAAATTCATAGATGTCCTTTTGCATTGCATAGCATTGGAGGAGGAGGAGATAATAAAATGTAGCCCATGTATATGGCGTATTTCACTTTTGAAAGTTTAATTATATACAGTTTGGAAGTAATGCACACTTCACATGTTCAAGAACATATGCTCTACAATTGTAGTAATAGGAGGGCCATTTTGTTGAAAAATATGTTGTCATTAATAGTGCTTTACAAATGTAGTACACAAATTGTAAGCTAAGCACTATGAAATGTGAGTAGTATTAAAATAGTGAATGGGAAAACTGGGTCATTTGTGCAGAATTTCAAGTATTTCATTGCAACAGCCATTTGCTTAGGTAAATTAAGGTCAGACTGTCCTCACCTTAAGAAGTAGAACCTCTTACAAAAGCTATATCCAACACATACAATCAATCCTCTTCTGTCTGCCTTTGTGAGAAATTGTCAGATGTATTTTTTTCTTTCTTTCTTTCTTTTTTCATAGTGTTCAGTCCAGTGTGTTGTTGTGACTAAATTTTAATTTGCTTTCAAGCATATGCCAATTGTATCTCAGACATTTCTGGTTCTTCCATCCTTTTGTTGAATGCCACCAGCATCCTAGTGTAAATGTTGTTGGGGGGGAGCAGTAAACACCTCCATTGTTTTTTCTTAGTGCTTTGTGCATGTTTCAATTTCCAGGGGCTTGATACTATGGCTGATGCTTCTTGACTCAATGTACCAAATTATTGTTCTTGTTACTAAATTGTTAGAAGAATTGTTTGAGACCACTGAATTACTAGACACACAGGGCTTGCATGAAGAATTTATTCTTGAGTGAGATGTGAAAATTGGCAAGATAATTTTGAAGCTGTACTGCCAAGTAGGAAGAAACCAAAGGGAAAGTAAAAAAAAAAAAAACTACTGGATGCAGTGCAAACTACTGATTATCATGAAAGTCACACTGCAAACTATAACTCACAGGCATGTTACTAAATGAACATCATGTTGCAGTTTGGGCATTGATTTGTTTTATGGGTTCATATTTATTAGAGTTTGTCATGTACATTCAAATCATCAAGTTATACTTTTTAAGTATTAAAAAAAGACACATGAATTCCTCACATGTAAAATGGCAAACTTTGCAACAAACAAACAAGCAAACTTTGCATTAAACTTTAAGGAAAATTGTTCATATACAAAACAAAACACAAACCTTCGGTCTTAACATTGGGATTTACTAGCACCAAGCTGGAAACTGGTAGAATTAAAATTAAACTTGTGAGATCCATGGACTATGGCATCTATACCAGGTCACGGGGCATGTATTACCCAGAATGCCCTTGGCGTCCCGTGACCCACCAGTTACACTAGTTATTTTTCTACCGCCTTTAAGATAGGACGTGTTTACTGTCTATCTGATTTAAAGCTGGTTTCAGTTTGCCCGTTTTTATCCATTTCACTTTCATTTTTCTTGTTAATTTTCTTTCTCTAAGTGTGCTCAGTGTGGGTGTGATCTGTAAGTGTATAGGTGGTGAGATGGAGATTTTTTGCTTCACCATTGGGATCTTCTTCCGTTTCAAAGAGGAGACAAAGGAAATGCCCTGGAGTCAGTGGCTTTCTGTGTTCAAGATTCCTAACTTCGTTGTCGACGGATCCTCATCCAACGTGCAGTGGGTGCAGAGAAAATGTATGTACAATTACTATTCTTTGTTCTGTTTGTCATGGTTGGTCGGTGGAACAGTGGAGGAAGTTTAATGAGAAAGGCCAGTACAAAAGAAAGGAGACAACGCCATCTTTGGATGACCAAGCATTGCTGGCTTCTTTTGTATCGTCAATACACCAGACTGCTCCATATGTTTCGCCACCTGCTTTTGATTTGTCCCATACCCCTTCGGCTTCTCCTAGCGATTCGTTATCGGAAACTCCAGGAGGGGTTTTGGGTAATTTTATGCATAATATTTACGGTCCGTTGTTCCCAGCTGGGAGGTGGGGAGCATCGCCATCTTTGTTCCAGGTGCCAGCTCCCGACGCGCACAGAATGGAAAGTACGTGGATGGTGCTAGGCCTACCAGGCGTACCAACCTTGGAGGGGTTGCTATCACATTATATGGCGTCACAATTCCAGCAGAGTCTGGCAGCGCTGAATGTTCCTCATCCCCCTGGCTTGCACTTAATGGGAAATAATGCCGCGGCTACGCCAACAACTTCAATGTTTACGGCTATGCAGAATGTTGGAGGTAGTTTTGCGGCAAAGGCAGGGATGCCAGCAGCAGCCGCACAGTCTCTCCCTACAAGATTGGTGACATCACAACCTGCGTCACACACCGACATGGCAGATGCGATGACGTCAGCCTACTGCTTCTCGGTCTACTTCACTGCCTCCGGAACCAAATACGCTTTCTGACTCGGTGGTACACACTGTAATGAAGAAATTACAGGATCTAGAGGAGAAAATTGGTTTACGAGAATGGAAGGTGCTCTGTTTTCCCATAGTTTATAAACCATGGAATGGTATTAGTGCCCAGTGAGGGAAACCAATAGATTCTCTTATATCTTTGGTTCAAGGGTTTATAGTCCATTCTCTTGGAATACTCCTAATATTCGGAAATGGATAAAGGTGGCAAACTCCCGGTCAGTTATAGAGACTTACCTCCCTCCAATAAGTAAGTCTATCCTAATGTTAAGAATGAAGGTTTGTTTTGCATATGAACAAATTACAAATTTGTAACTAATTTTTATTTTTCATAACTAACAAACCTGAGGTCTTAACAGTTAAAGGCCCACCTAGAGCCACCCCTCTAGCAGTCTAAACTGGGTTAAAAGTGTAACTGGTGGGTCACGGGACACCAAGGGCATTCTGGGTAATTCATGCCCCGTGACCTGGTATAGATGCCAATAGTCCTTGGATCTCACAAGTTTAATTTTAATTCTACCGGTTTCCAGCTTGGTGCTAGTAAATCCCAATGTTAAGACCTCAGGTTTGTTAGTTATGAAAAATACAAATTATTTACAAATTTGTCATATTTTTTTTAAATGGCTTATGTATTCCATTTACGTATGATTTAGGAGATGTTAAGGAGGAATAAGAGTTCTCCAGTTAGTTTCTATCTATTTCTATGTTTTGCTCCCAAGTTTTTTCTTCTTTTCAGCTCCATCTTTTTACAGGAGATCACAGCACTCTCTTCCTTTCTTTATTTGTGTTATGCAATGTTCATCCTCTATTTGGTGCTTATCCAACATCTCTCTGCTGATAGTCCTTCACCTGGCTCAATTCATGTACCTGTCTATGCTTCCCATTTTGCCCCTGTTGCTAGTTAATCTATCTTTTATAACTAACTAACCATGTACAATAAACTAGCTAATTTGGAACCCTGAAAAATCAGATAATCCAGACAAAGTTTGGTATTAGGGATGTAGCTAATAGTATAAATTACCAAGTTCCCAAAAAATGCACTCAGAATAATAACTAAAACTAGTAAGCAGTTGTAACATTTAAAAAACCTGTTAAAATTTGCTGCAGTACTAAGATTTGAACTTGCAACATTCTTAGTTTGTACATAACCCTGATCATTTTGTATTATCAAGTAATTCCAATAGTCCTCCCTCAGCTATTCTCACTCAGTAGTTTTGGCAGGCTCAAGCAATTAGACCTTACACGAGAAATGGCTAGAATAAAATCTGCATAGGTCCCTTCTCACCCGACTGATTTGATGAATATGTGAGTTTGGTTGTGAACAAAAGAAATATGTCATGATGGGAGATAGCACTGTCTCCACCTTGTACTTGAGTTGCTCGTAAAAATCTATTTTTAATGTCCAGGTGGCCTACCATTCTGTGTTGCTTGGAGAATTAGAATTACAGTTTTTATTAAAGGGGGTGGGTTTCTGCCAGTAAGATGGCCAAGGGATATACAGTTACTAGATGGACAGGTACTGTTACAGATGAGTACTGTATATAGGAACCTGGCCTTACACCCAAGCCCCTAACTACTACTATGAAGAGAGGAAATAGAAACTGTGACAGTTTTACAAAGAATGGGTCACATGTGTTTGGTACAGAACTAGGATTATGCCTTTCAGGGCTTAATAACTATCACAAATCTTATGAAAAAAGATCAATATTTACTCAGGGCAACATTTTGAAGCAGAAAACTAATTTAAATTTTGTTCATGAAACTTACCTGTCAGATATATATATAGCTGTATTTTCCGAAGTCCGACAGAAATTAAAAAACTTACGACACACGTAGTGGGAGTCAGGTGGTTAGTACCCATTCCCACCGCTGGGAGGCGGGTATCAGGAACCATTCCCATTTTCTATTCATATTTTTTCTGTCGCCGGTGTTGTAAACAACAGTTTTCAGCACCTCCGTCTTGGATTTAGGAAACTTGGCTACTATAAGTA
This sequence comes from Macrobrachium nipponense, assembly GCF_015104395.2. Lineage (NCBI taxonomy): Eukaryota > Metazoa > Arthropoda > Malacostraca > Decapoda > Palaemonidae > Macrobrachium > Macrobrachium nipponense. The sequence continues at coordinate 16,144,176 of NC_087216.1, read as the reverse complement.
CCCCTTTTGATTTTTTGGTATCTTGACTTTTGGATCGGTGGCTAGGCACACGTTATTTTGTGGAATTGATTGATTTTGGCTTGATTTCTCTTTGAATAAGAGGCCTGGTTCTAGTTCGGCTAGCGCCAGGTTTTGCACCAAGAGTGAATGTAGAGCTAGGCTACTGAAAGCATCAGTAGACCCTCTTACTTTGTGTAAGAATTGCAGGGAGCATGATTGTATGTATGAAAGTCGCTGCAAGGAATGTGCGTGTCTTTCAGATTCTGGATGGAGAGCGTATGAGACCTATCTTCGTAAGCTTGAGCGTGATAGGTTAAGGAGGTCTTCCTCCAGGAGCGTTTCAGGTAAACGTCAGGAAGTTAATGTTTCTCCTACTAACCCTCCTTTAATCACTACTCCTAACCCTGTAGTGTTGCCTTCGGGCCCTGAAACAGTGTCTGTGGAGGGTAATACCCTTACTTTAATCTTAGAGTCAGTTCGTAATTTAGAATCTAAAGTGCTCGCCTTAGAAGGCAAAAGTGAAGGTGCAAAGTGCAGTGACAGTGCTCCTTCGTTTGTGGAGGGTGCGTCAGATCGGCCCCATTTCGCCTCTAGGCCTAGACCACTGCCGTGCTCCCAGGTTTCAGGGAGAGGGCATGTCGAAAGCCGCAGGAGGGTTACTGGGAACACCCACCGATCTGACGTGCCTTCGGCAGTTTCTGTTGACGCTACCCAGACTGCCAAGGAGCGTGCAAGTGCACGTCTCCTCAAAGAGTGTTTCTCTTCTTCAGAGGCTTCCTCCCCGCATAAGGGGTGGAGCTCTCAGTCAGTTTCACGCCCGCTGAAAAGGAGCGTTGGTGATCGGGACGCTTCACGTCCAGTATTTGCTCTCGAGCGGCGATCTTCACCTGACAGTGTCTTCGCTGCCTTCCCGCCACAGAAGAAACGTAAAGAGTCATCTGATGATGACTTTTTCAAACGCCCCAGTTGCTCCCGAGCGCGTTCTACGGCAGTTCCTGGGAGAAGGAAGAAGGCGTCCCCTCGCCCCTCGCCTTCTCACAGGATCAGCCCTTCTCCTGACAGGGAGTCTTCTCTGACTGAGAAGATCCTGCGCTCTTTGCAGCAACAACTTGCTGATGCTCTTTCTAAGAGAGGGACGCAACCACGTCCTCGGAGGAAGGATGACAGGTTACCAGTGAAGAGATCTAGACTCCCTCTCCTCCTCGCTCCTCCCTCTCTCCACTTTCGTCACCTTCTAGAGTTTGTGCGGCTCTCTAGAGGACGCGAAGAGGATGTTTCGCGCTCTTCGCGTGAAGCGGTATTACCTGCTCCTAAGCTTGCTGCAGTGCGAGAGCTCGATGTCTGTGTGGACGCTTCGGTGCAAGTGCAGCATGATCTTGACGCTCGGTCGGACGCCAAGCGAGCGCCAGTGACACCCAAGAGTGCACCAGTGGAAGCCGAACGCGCGAGAGACGTTGAGCGCGCTTTAGTGAACGTCATATGCGCTCCAGTGGACGCCAAGCGTGCGCCAGCGGATGCCAGGAGCGCGCGAGTGGACGCCAATCCCGCGCCAGTAGCAGCCAGGTGTGCGCCAGTGGACGCCAGGTGTGCGCCAGCGGACGCTCAGGTGGACGCGGATGTAGAAGCTCGTCGTCACCCACCTGTTTTTGAGGATCCTCTACAAGTTTCTTCGGGACTTCAAGAGTCAACCGGAGTTACAGTTAAAGAGTCAGCTTTGCCTTCTACTTCTCAGCAACGCTCCTCTTGGAAACTTAGACCGGGAAGTCTAGGTTCAGCCTTGCTTCCTCCTACTTCACCTGTGTCACAAGCAGAGGTTAGCGACGCTTCTGTTGAAGTTGATGATGAGAAACCGTTGGCTCCGGTCTCTTCTGACTACCAGGTCTTTACCCGCCTTCTTCAATCGGAGTTCGGAGATATGTTTCATCCTGAAGCTCCTCGCTCTCCTCCCTCTCAACTTTCATCTTCCAAGATCAATAAAGTCTCGGGGTTTGTCAGGATGAAGAAGTCCCTTTCGACTAAGAGGGCTCTTCGTAAAGTACATGACTGGATGGAGAGAAGGAAGTCTCAGGGAAAGACCTCATTTGCTCTTCCACCTTCAAGACTTAGTGGGAAAGCAGGCATATGGTACGAGACGGGAGAAGACGTAGGCATTAGACTTCCCTCGTCAGCTCAAGGAGACTTCGCAAGCATTGTGGATGCCGCGAGGAGGTCACACCTGTCCTCTTCGAAAGTTTCCTGGTCAACTACGGAAATGGACCACCACCTTAAAGGCCTCTTTGGAACGTTAGAGGTCTTTAACTTTCTAGATTGGTGCCTCGGGGTTCTGGATGCCAAGTCTAGGAGTTCCGATTCGATTAGCCTGGGGGAGCTGTCCAGCGTAATGTCATGTATGGACAAGGCCGTCAGAGATGGTTCGGAGGAGCTAACAGCTCATTTTTGCACAGGACTCTTTAAGAAGAGATCCCTGTTTTGCAATTTCACAGCTAAATCCGTCTCTCCGTCACAAAAGGCAGATTTGCTCTTTGCTCCTTTTTCGGATCATCTCTTCCTCCAGGCTATGGTTAAAGACATTGCTACCAATCTCCAAGAGAAGGCCACACAAGATCTCCTCGCACAATCTTCTAGGAGACCTGCCGTCCCTTCGTCGTCGGGAACTTCGATTCTCAAGAAATCGAAGCCCTTTCAAGGTGGATCTTCCTCGAGACCAGCCCCTCGAGGAAGAGGCACTTCCAGAGGCAGAGCCCCTGCGCTTGCTAAGAACAAGAAGTGAGACAGAAGTCCTTCAGTCACCGGTAGGAGCCAGGCTTCAGCTGTTTGTGCAAGCCTGGGAAAAGAGAGGTGCGGACAAATGGTCATTGGACGTCATAAAGAAAGGTTACCGGATCCCGTTCCTGAAATCACCCCCGCTGTCTACGACACCCAGGGATATGTCACCTTCTTATCGGGGGGAAAAGCAACAAGTGCTTTACGATCTGCTAGATCAGATGATCGTAAAATATGCAGTAGAACAGGTCTCCGACCTGAACTCCCCCGGATTTTACAACCGACTGTTCCTAGTGCCAAAGCAGTCGGGAGAATGGAGACCGGTACTCGATGTCAGCAGCCTAAACCTCTTTGTCATCAAGCAGAGGTTTAAGATGGAGACACCTCAGTCAGTGATGGGAGCCTTAAGACCGGGGGATTGGATGGCTTCGCTAGATCTACAGGACGCGTATTTTCATGTCCCCATCCACCCCCAGTCAAGGAAGTACCTGCAGTTTGTCCTGAAGGGAAAGGTTTTTCAATTCAGGGCTCTCTGCTTCGGACTCAGCACTGCTCCTATGGTATTCACCCTACTGATGAAGAACATTGCGAGGTGGCTTCATCTTTCCAAAGTCAGGATCTCTCTCTACCTGGACGACTGGCTCATACGAGCCTCCTCGAAAGACCAGTGTCTGGAGGACCTTCACACGACCTTGTCTTTAACGAAGTCCCTGGGTCTTCTGGTAAACCTCAAAAAGTCACATCTGACCCCTTCTCAGTCCTTAGTCTATCTGGGGATTCAGATGGACTCAGTGGCTTTTCGGGCTTTTCCGTCTCAGGGGCGACAACTAGATTGCCTAAGCAAAGTGTCAGCCTTTCTGGGGAAAGAATCATGCTTGGTGAGGGAATGGATGAGTCTGCTGGGGACCATTTCCTCACTGGAGAAGTTTGTTTCCCTTGGGAGGTTGCACCTCAGACCTCTTCAATTCTTCCTGGCGAACAATTGGAAACACCAGAACGACTTGGAATCAATCCTGGTGTTATCGGAAGAGGTGAAAGAACACCTAAGATGGTGGACAGATCCTTTGAAGCTCGCAGAGGGTCTTTCCCTCAAGCTTCAGAGCCCCGACCTAAGTGTTGTTCTCCGACGCGTCTTCCGCGGGGTGGGGAGCAACACTAGGGGGGGAGGAAGTGTCAGGCACCTGGAGAGGGGAACAGGTGTCCTGGCACATAAACATCAAGGAGCTGGCAGCAGTTCATCTTGCGCTCCAGTTCTTTCAGGACGAAGTCTCCGGCAAGGTGGTGCCCTGGCATACCTCAAGAAACAGGGAGGAACCCACTCTCGATCCATGTTCTTCCTGGCAAAAGAAATACTGTTGTGGGCGAAGGCACACGACGTCTCTATCCTGACGAGATTCGTATCAGGGGTAGAAAACGTCCGTGCAGATCTTCTCAGTCGGCAAGGTCAACTGCTGCCGTCAGAGTGGACCCTTCATCAGGAAGTATGCCAGAGGTTGTGGAAGTTGTGGGGATGTCCGCTCGTAGACATCTTCGCAACTTCCAGGACAACGAGACTTCCGCTGTACTGCTCACCAGTTGTAGACCCAGGAGCAGTGGCAGTAGACGCTCTTCTATGGGACTGGACAGGACTAGACGTATACGCCTTTCCCCCGTTCATGATCCTAAGGGAGGTAATGAGGAAATTCGCGGTATCAGAGGGAGCGAGGATGACTCTCATCGCCCCCTTCTGGCCAGCGACCGACTGGTTCACAGAGGTAATGTCTTTCCTAGTAGACTTTCCGAGGACTCTGCCTCCAAGGATAGATCTACTCAAACAGCCCCACTTCGAGAGGTATCACAAAAACCTCCCCGCTCTGAGTCTGACTGCGTTCAGACTATCCAGAAGTTGGCCAGAGCGAGGGGTTTTTCAAGACCTGTGGCTAGAGCAATCGCCACGGCAAGGAGACCTTCCTCGATTGCCGTATATCAATCCAAGTGGGCTGTTTTTAGGAGCTGGTGCAGAAAGAACGACATTTCCTCCACCTCTACCTCTGTGAGCCAGATCGCAGACTTCCTTCTCTACTTGAGGAATGAAGTTCACTTAGCGGTGCCTATGATAAAGGGCTACAGGAGTGTGCTTTCTGTAGTCTTCAGGCATAGAGGGCTGGATTTAGCCAATAACAGAGACCTTCATGATCTCCTGAAATCTTTCGAGACTTCGAAGGTACCTCAACCAAGAGTTCCTTCTTGGAACTTAGACATTGTTCTTAAGTTCCTGATGTCCAGCCAATTTGAACCGCTCAACTCAGCTTCGCTTAGAAACCTGACAAGGAAAACACTTTTTCTAACTGCTCTGGCGACGGCGAAGAGAGTTAGTGAGATCCAGGCTATAAGCAAGCATGTTGGGTTTAAGAATTTCGATGCAGTTTGTTCTTTGAGCCCTACGTTCTTGGCAAAGAACGAAAACCCTTCCAACCCTTGGCCCAAGACATTTGAAATGAAGGGTTTGGCAGATATTGTGGGTCGTGAGCCAGAGAGAGTCCTGTGCCCTGTCAGGGCTCTCAAATTCTATTTAGACAAGACAAAGGACTGTAGGGGGACCTTCTGGTAACTTGTGGTGCTCTGTCAAGAAGCCTGATCTTCCCATGTCGAAGAACGCGCTTTCTTTCTTCTTGAGAGACACCATTAAGGAAGCTCATTCCACATGCAGTGATAGTGACATGAAGCTTTTAAAAGTGAATGCCCACGAGGTGAGGGCTATTTCAACCTCGATAGCCTTTCACAGAAATATGGCACTCAGTGACATTTTGAGTGCCACTTATTGGCGGAGCAACTTGGTGTTCGCTTCACACTACCTGCGGGAGGTGAAAGCAACATACGAACATTGCTCTTCACTTGGACCATACGTTGCTGCAGACTCTGTTTTGGGGGCAGGAGGTAGCACTCATCCTATCCTTTAGTGGTTAGGTGAGCTTTTTAATTTTGTGTGTTTTTTGGTTGTGGGGTCGACCGCCTGAGGCGGATCTCCCTCCTTTAGTCTAGTTTAGTGGGATACCTTTGGTAGACTAGGCCAAGTGGTTTTTTACTTCGTTGTCCTCATGGTATGGTCAATGGTCTAGTCACATTGTGGTCACGCCCCCGTTGACAGATCATCTTGAGTGCACCAGCTTATAGGTCTCTACCTCGCTGGCAACTCTAGTAGCACAAGCAAGACTTACGTGGCAGTAACCACGAAGCCAGCGATGCTAACAGGTAAGGAACCAAGATATCAATTATCTGCATGTATATGTTTCCTAAAAATTCTATTCTGTCTCTTCCCACCACCAAAGGTGGGATTCAGCTATATATATATCTGACAGGTAAGTTTCATGAACAAAATGATATTGTAATGATACAATTAAGTTTATTTATACTTACCTGGCAGATATATATAATTAAGTACCCACCCACCTCCCCTCAGGAGACAGTGGAAATAAAAATATGAATAGAAAATGGGAATGGTTCCTGATACCCGCCTCCCAGCGGCGGGAATGGGTACTAACCACCTGACTCCCACTACGTGTGTCGTAAGTTTTTTAATTTCTGTCGGACTTCGGAAAATACAGCTATATATATATCTGCCAGGTAAGTATGAACAAACTTAATTGTATCATTACAATATCATATTAAATAATAGGGACAGGCAAATGCATGTAATCTCATCAGTCCACAAGACCCATTACCATGGCACATGTCTTTGCAAACCAAACAAAATGTGTGGAAAGCACATACAGTGGTATCTTGCTCAGCAGACATTCCCTGTTACGGATGGTTACCCTTAAACTGATCTGTTTTCAGGAATAATATAAGGACTACCATTTCTTTCCAAGCAAAAAATTAAAAAATTAAAGCATTTTCAAATTCAACAAGCTTGCCAATTAGCAGGCAGAAACATTCGAGAAAGCAAATTAAATTGATGAAAAAAATGCAGGTTTACTCTCACTCTACCTGTACTTAAGAAAGCTGACCTGTATGTGGAAGGTGATTAGGGAGGTAAAGAGGAGATGTTCTCTTTTGGGAGGAAGTCTCCTGTATAAATGGCAGTCCTCTATGCTTCAAGAGTTATTTTTTTTCTCTTTATGGTACTTTCTTCTGCAGGTTCACTGAGATTTTGTCTCCATCAATACATGTGATGCTATTCAACAGATCTATAACGCAGTTTGTTACAGCTTTAAGTGATTGATATTTTTTCATGAAACTTGCAGCTTCCCTCATATAGCACTCATTTCTTCCTTCTTCCTCCTTTTAAAGACATCATCAATATCCATCTGTTGCTGCTCCCTCTGAAGGTCTTGCAGGTCTTCCTTGGTGAGCTCTCCCTTTTGTTCCTCCACTATCTCCCCCACATCATCATTGAATACCTCCAAACCCATGTTCTTGTCCAGAGACAAAATTCTCTAAAATAGACTCAGCCTTAAAGCCTTCAAAGAATTTTCTGTTACAGCATCTGGCGACAGTTTCCTCCAGGCAGAAATCATTGTCCAGTAAGAGACTTTTCTCTGGGCTTTGTGTTTAAGGCTTATGTAGCGGAGGGTGTTGGAATGTCTTGTCCAAAACTCTCTGAGGGTCATCTTTTTATTATAGATCATATTATAGATCACTTAAAAGAACACCACCAGAATATTGCTTTGGCACAGTGTCTTGAAATTAAGAGATGACCTGCTGGTCCATGAGCTGGATTAAATGGGTTGTGTTAGCTAGTAAAAATCCCTAGAACTCCTGCCGCAAATTAGCCTCCAAACATGGAGAATGAGCAGGAGCTCTGTTCAGTACAAAGAAGGCCTCGAGAGATAATTGTTTCTCAAGGCATTCCTTGATGGTAGGGCAAAATGTATCACTCACCCTTTTAATGAAAGAAATTGACTGTTAACCCTCCACATCAAATTCAGCTTATTTTTCAGACATTATTTTTCTTTAAAACCCCCAGGTTTCCATGGTGATGAAGGTGATAAACAAGCATAGGTTTCAGTTTTAGGTCCCAATTTGCATTCTTCCCATGCGTAAGAGTTAGCCTTTCCTTCATCGACTTGTGCCCTGACATTGTCTTCTCATCCCAATTGAAACCTTGTTCAGAAACAAAACCTTTAGCCTCTACATAGTCCTTGAACTTTTCAAGATATATCTGAGTTTCTCAGTAGCATTTTTATCAGAAATGAGTAATGCCATTATCAGCACTCATTCCAACAATGGTTTTCAAGAAATCATCATGCACTGGTTTTTTCTTCTCACAAATGATGGCCCCAGAAATGCTATAACCAGCTGACTGTTTTTCTTTTTCCCAAATCTGCAACTTCATTAGTACAATAATCTGAGCCCTTCTTTTGGTAATAACTCCGCTAGTAACAACAGGTGATTTGATGGCTTCTTTATGTGTATTTATGGAAGAAACCGTTGTTTGGGTACCCCAAACTCCAACAGACCAACTACTACAAGGACAATATTTTGAAATCTTGCTGTAATTTGCTTTCAAATCGCTGTTGTTTTTTCTTATCTTTCTTTGCCTTGCTGGATTTACATGTCTTATAGGCCATAATGACTTTATTATTTGCATAGTTATTCCCAAAACACACAAAGAAGCATGAGATAATTTAGCAGAGATACATCTGAGCAAGAAATGTTTGCTGACTGAGTGCTTTCCCTCTGGAATTTCACATATGACACACTCCCATAGAAGTTCTAGGTGGTCATTTTTGTCCATCCACAAGCTGAGTAAACATGCTCAAACAGAGCAGGGTTTTCCTTTTAAAAAGTGACCATAAATACATCTGCTTATGTTATAGCAATTTTGCAATTCTTGGTAAATTGTGAATCCACTCACAAGTGCAAAGAACATATGCACAAGTTTAAAGCATAGAAATGAGGTTGTAAACCAATACTTCAAGTATCTTTTTTGAAGTTGCCATATCTTTCTCTCTCTCTCTCTCTCTCTCTCTCTCTCTCTCTCTCTCTCTCTCTCTCTCTCTCTCTCTCTCTCTCTCTACCCTAGCCACAACCCACAACTATTAAGGGATAGGTAGGATTGTAAATAATTGTTTAGGTTAACAACTTGCCAAACTATCTATCCTTGTTCAGGTATGGACTTTAATGCTGGTCACTCAGTTTGTGAGCTGAGTGCACTATCTTTGCATTCTGACACCAGAAAAGGAAAATGATTCACCACCAACTAGGGCACTTGTGAAGACAAATATGCAGAATTATTGCATAGGAAAAATGACTGTACCTTTTTATTTAGCAGTCATAATTCAGCGGTTGAACCATTGTTATAAGCTCTCCAAAGAAATGCTATTTGTGCTTTCTTTAAATTTCAGTAAAAATACTGTGTAAAGTTGTTATAGTCTTATTACAAAAAATTAAATGAAAATGTAATTTCATTGAATTGATTTATTTAAATTCAAAAAATGGCTTATCTAGAATAGAAGTTAAGCACGAAAATTGTATGACTTTACAAAAGTGAATACTCTGCTGTACAGAGAATAAGGAAAGAGAATCGCTGCTAAGAATTTAAATAAAATTGTGATGAAAGAGAGATTGTAGAAAGAACTACAGATGATAGAGAGATTGTAGAAAGAACTAGAGAAGAATATTGATGAATTAGTGAAGAGGAATGCTGAACCTATAAAAAGAAAGACAATGAATGGTTTCACCCTGATGGAGTGAGGATTCCCTTGTTGAAGCCTTCCCAGTTTGATGGTAGTTGCTTTATTTCATGTAGAACTAAGCCAAGTTTGCACTGCTCCATGCAGCCACCTTTCTACATTATTTCTCTTGCACTGTATTGTCAGCTCTACAATGTTCTCCCATATTGCCTTTACATATGCCCAGCCTTTGCGCTCTCTTGCTCTGTTGTGGAGTTTATTCCCATTATCGTTCTCTATACTTCTGGGTCTGTAAGCCAGTATATGTGTGTGTTCACAAGATGGACATTCATCTCCCTACGTGGAACTTCAGTAAGTTGTGAATCTTTGCAGTATTTTTTGGAAGGGTTCCATTCGCTGATTCTATCTGTTTCATTTGATTAAAACTTAATTAACCTTCAAAAACTCAGTCAGTAATAAGCAAGAAGTTGGTCCCTCCTCCCATTCTTCTCCAGGATGTCCACCTCCAAGGGGTACCTCAGTTGTTGACAGTGAATTTAGTAGTGCTTAACTTTGCAAACAAAAGAAAAATAATAAACATAGTTATATTGAAATAAGATTTTCAGGAAATTTTATTAAATGAAGTTACATAAATTATTGTCATGTGGAAAATCAGTCTGTAATCCTAGCTTGTTGGTAAGCCTGTGTGCTTAAGTACACAAGGTACACATGCACTCTTCATGTGTATGCATAACATATTCATCTTTCTCTCTCGCTTTCATACAATTTTCTTATTGATATTTATTGCAATGCTTACATTTTTGTATATGAATGCACAGACTGAAAAATTTTATAATTACATTATAGTACTGTATTAACCCTTAAACGCCGAAGCGGTATTTTAAAAATTGTCTCCCGTATACAGGCGGTGTTCAAGAGTGAGCGCTGAAGCGGAATTTTTTTTTTTTTTTTTTTTTTTTTTTCAAAAAATCACAGCACCACGCTGTTAATTTTTAAGGATTAAGAAGTTCATTTTTTGGCTACCTTTTCCTTTGTCATTGCCTGAAGGTTTTTGGGTATTGCAAACCACAGAAATGAAAAAAAATATCATTATCATATATAAATATTGGGATATATGACAGCGCAAAAAAAATTTCATATATAATTGTAAAGTACAACTCGTGCTGTGAGCAAAACGGTTAAAGCTAATGAGTTAATTTTTTGTTGTTGTATTGTACACTAAATTTCAATCATTTTGGTATATAACACATTGTAAAACGATCAAGGCAACACAGAGGAAATATTATCACAAAAAGATGCATGAATTCGTAACGTGTGGACGTAAAAAAAAGCCGTTTCAAAAATTCACCATAAATCAGTATTGTGCTAGAGACTTCCCGTTTGCTGCAAAATGATGGTAATTGATTGAATATTACTAGATTGTAAGTGTTGTAGCTTACAATTGCAGTTTTCGACCATTTCGGTGGAGTTAAAGTTGACTGAAGGACGAATTTTTTCTATATCGTTATTTATAGAAAATATTTCAAAATTGAAAAAAGCTACAACCATGGGTTGTTGTTTGTTGTATTCTACATGAAATTGTGCACATTTTCATATATAAAACTTTATTTAACGGCTAATTTAAAATGGTGCAAACATTACGACAATCGGACGAAAATATTTAGGATTTTTTCAGAAGAGTTAGCGAGCGGATATAAGGAAAAAGTTTATTTCATAAATTCACCATAAATCGAAATATTGTGTTAGAGACTTCTAATTTGTTGCAAAATAAAGGTAAATGATTGAATATTACTAGAATATAATAGTTTTAGCTTACAATTGCGTTTTTTTACCATTTCGGTCGAGTCAAAGTTGACCAAGGTTGAAAATTTGGCACATCATTATTTATATGAAAATATTTCAAAACTGATAAAAGCTACAACCATGGATTTTTGTTGTTGTATTCTACATGAAATTGCGCACATTTTTATATATAAAACTTTATGTAACGGCTAATTTAAAGTGGTGCAAACATTACGACAATCGAGGAAACGAAAAAATTTCTTTGATTTTTCGGAAGAGTTACCGCAAGCGGACGTTAATGAACAAAATTTTTTTTTTTTTCATAAATTCACCATAAATCGAAATATTGTGTTAGAGACTTTCCAATTTGTTGCAAAATAAAGGTAAATGATTGAAAGATTACTAGAATATAATAGTTTTAGCTTACAATTGCGTTTTTTTTTTACCATTTCGGTCGAGTCAAAGTGACCAGGTGAAATTTTGGCACATCATATTTATATGAAAAATATTTCAAAACTGATAAAAAAAGCTACAACATGGATTTTTGTTGTTGTATTATACATGAAATTGCGCACATTTTGTTTTTATATATAAAACTTTATGTAACGGCCTAATTAAAGTGGTGCAAAAAACATTACGACAATCGGACGAAAAAAATTTCTGATTTTTTCGGAAGAGTTACCGCACGGACGTAATGAAAAAATTTTCATACATTCAACTTACCTGTCAGATATATACATAGCTATCGACTCTGTCCGTCCCCGACAGAATTCAAATTTCGCGGCACTCGCTACAGGTAGGTCAGGTGATCTAACGCCCCTGCTCTGGGTAGCAGGACTAGGAAACTTATTCCCGTTTTCTAATCAGATTCTCTCTGCTCGCCGTAGTATCAACATTGTTGTTACTTCCTCCTGACCTGGGAATTCTTTTTTCACAACGCTTTTGATCATCTTTCGACTGATTTTTGGTGACGTAACTTGGATCGTTGTTTGGCATTCGCTATATGGGGACTGGTTTTTGGACTTCGCTTTGGATTTCGTGAATATGTCTGATTCTAGTGTTAGCTTCAGAGTGTGTGTGAATGAGGGCTGTAAGGTGAGGATTCCGAAAGCTTCGGTAGATCCTCACACTACTATAGTGGTTGTAGAAAGGTTGAATGCTCAATTGAGAAAACGTGTAACGAGTGTGAGAGATTGAGTGAGCAAGAATGGAAGAATCTGACTTCTTACTTGAAGAAGTTGAGAAGAAGGATAGAGAGAGGAAGGCGGCTTACAAAGCCGGAAAATGTCTAGTAGTTCTGTAGCTTCTTCTTCTTCTCGTAATTATGACCATTCTGTTTCAGCCGTTCACAAGTTTATCCCTCTGATTCCGCCTCAGAAATAGCGGAACTCAGAGCTTCCCTTCAAAAAATGCAGAGAAAAATGGAAGCATTAGAAGGTAAGAGAAGTGAATGTGGTTTCTCGAGTGATGTTAGTGTCCCCGGTGTAGTGGAGGGGGCGTCTGTCGTCCCTGCGACGCCTCCCAGGCCTAGACCTCTTCCAAGCTCCCTGGCCCAGAGGAGAAGGAAAGTCGAAAGCCTTACGGGGGTCGTGGGGAATCCCCAACGATCAGGCGTCCCTTCGGCAGAATCGTATACATCTCAGTCTGCAGGGACAGCTATAGAAAAAGCGTCCTTCGTGAGTGCTTTTCATCTTCTAGTTCGCCTTCTCCGAGAAGAGGATGGAAGGAATCGAAGCTTTCACGTCCGCTAAAAGGAACTGGAAAGAACCTGAGCTTAATTCTAGCCCCGAGCGCTTCTCTGAAGAGGAGGCGCCTTCGGTAATCAAGAAAGCTAGAAAGGATTTAGATCCTTGGAAGGGAAAAGACTCTCGAGCGCCTTCCAGATCTCCTTCTCCTGATTCGAATGAGCCTTCGACCAGGAGAATTTTGATGAATGTACAGGAGCAAATAGCGTCTTTGGTAGGAGTACTTTCTAAGGAGCCTACTCGTAAAAAGGATGACAGGCTTCCTATTAAGAGATCCAAATACCGATCTCCTGTCGGGCGCGACGAAAACCCTCCAGGGGAGTTGTCGCACAAGCGGCCATCTCTGGGGGAGCGGTGCGTTAGGCAGGCGAGATGTGGGAAAGGAAGTACTCCTACCAAGCGTCAGGCGCCAACTAGGAGCCAGGCGCCAAGTAGGCGCCAAAGAGCCAGACTTTACTGTAGATCGTTCTAGGCCCAGATCTTCATCAAGCAACAAGAGCCTATTGGAGAAGAGAGAACTCCTGATAGGAGTATAGCGCCCGCTAAGCGCAATATACTTGCTATTCGAAAGGCGCATTCCATGAGTGATACTCCTACCAAGCATCAGGAGTATTCGGAACTAGATGCGCCTTCTGTAGGTCAGGAGTATTCGGGAAGAGATACTCCTGCCAAGCGCCTTGATTACTCTGGCCTCGATACTCCTCCCAGGCGCCAGGAGTATTCTGGACTTTTTTACTCCTACCAGGCGCCAGGAGTATCCGAAGCGCGATGCGCCTACCAAGCGCCAGGAGTATTCTGAGCTTAATACTCCTAACAAGCGCCAGGAGTATTTGGAGCGAGATGCACCTTCCAGATGGCAGGAGTATTCGAAGAGTGTAACGACTGTCAGGCGCCAGGAGTATTCCAAACAGGTTACTCCTACCAGGCCTCAGGAGTATTCTCAGCGAGATACTCCTGCTAAACGCCAGGCGCATTCTCCTCGTGAAGAGCTTGACATCCGACAGGAGTATAACAGGCGTAGAGCAGTGATACGTGACTCTCCTAATGATAAACGTAAGGGAGAGAGTTACTCCTAGCCCATCTCCTTATAGAAGTGCTTCTTCTTGGAAAGGAGAATCGAGAGAGGAGACAGAGGAGGGAAGGGAGCCTTCTCCTTCCGATCCTATTAATTTAGATGACGTCTCGGAGGACGAAGCTACTAACAGAGAAGGGCTCTCGAATTACAAAGTTCTTTCTGCTCTTCTCTTAGAAGAATATGGAGATGCATTAACTCCAGCCGCTCCTCCTTCTCCTCGCTCTCTATTTTCAAGTTACGAAGGCACACAAGTCTTCGTCTTTCCTGAAAATGAAGCCGGCCATATCCATGAAAAGGGCCTTACAATCGCTGGACTCCTGGATCAAGACTAAGAAGGAGTTAGGAAGGACGATCTTTTGCATGCCTCCCGCTAAACTAAGGGCAGGAGAGGCATATGGTACGAAACGGGAGAAAACATGGGATTGTCTCTGCCTGTTTTCAGCTGAATCGGACTTCTCCAGTCTCGTGGACTCGTCGAGGAGACATGCCTTGAATTCAGACAAAAGCAACATGGGGTCTTTTGGAAATGGACCATCTCCTCAAGGGACTTTTTCACACCTTAGAAGTATTTAACTTCCTAGATTGGTCCCTTGGGGTCATTGCTAAGAAGTCCCATGAAAAAGAACAACTAAGCTGAAACTTTGCATAGCATCCTTACATGCATAGATAAGGCGGTTCAAGATGGATCGGCGGAAGTGTGCTCCCTCTTTGGTGCGGGAATACTAAAGAAGAGAGCGGTTCATAGTGCCTTTCTCACTAAGGCCGTCTCTCCTTCACAGAGATCCGCCTTGCTGTATGCGCCTCTCTCTGAGCATTATTTCCTTCGCAGTTGGTGAGAGACATTGCCCATTCGCTAACTGAGAAAGCCACTCAGATCTTTTGAGGCAATCCTCAAGGAAGAATAGACCTGTGGCTAGTGAGGAAAAGAAAGCATCTAAGCAACTCAACACAACAGCCCTTTTCGAGGAGGCGCTCAGGCTAGATCCATCGTCAGAAGGAAATCAACTGAAAAAAGGGAAGATTGCCTTCCGTCCCTTTAAGAAGAAAATGAGAAATCTTTCCTCCAGACACTGTAGGAGCCAGGTTACAATTCTTTGCGGGAGCATGGGAAGACATAGGATCCGATCCTTGGTCAATGTCAGTAATCAAGAGGGTTATTATATCCCATTCAAGGACAGACCCCCCTTGACAACGTCACCGAGGGAACTGTCAGCCAGATACAAGGACCCTGTTCTGATGGATACTCTTCGTCAGATGTGGAGCAGATGTGGGACAAAAGAGCAATGAGCTGGTACTGATCAAAGCTCCCCGGGGTTTTACAATCGCTTGTTTCTCGTAGCGAAAAGCCTCGGGGGGATGGAGACCAGTACTGGATGTAAGTTCGCTGAACAAATTCGTACAACAACAGAAGTTCAGCATGGAAACGTCTGCCTCAGTACTTGCAGCTCTCCGTCAAGGAGATTGGATGGCGTCTCTAGATCTTCAAGACGCATATTTCCACGTCCCGATTCACCATTCGTCGAGGAAGTACCTTCGTTTCAGTTCGAGGGAAGGATCTATCAGTTCAGGGCCCTGTGTTTCAACTTTCTACGGCTCCCCAAGTCTTCACAGACTTAATGAAAAATGTGTCAAAACACCTTCACATGAAAGGGATAAATGTTCTCCCTATACCTGGACGACTGGCTCAATCAGCGCCAGGTCCTCAAAAGCAGTGTCTGGAGGACCTGTCAACAATCCTGGATTTGACGAAGACATTAGGATTAATCGTGAACCTCGAGAAATCCCAGATGGTCCCCAGCCAGAACGTAGTCTATCTGGGGATTCAGATGGATTCGCGGTTTTTCGAGTATTTCCTTCTCAAGAGAGAGTAAGGAAAGGCTGTGCCACAGTATTGAACTTCTTAGAGAAAGAGCGTACTTCAGCGAGGAAATGGTTGAGCCTTCTGGGACCCTTTCCTCGCTCGAACAGTTCTTTCCTCTAGGAAGACTGCTCTCCGTCCGCTTCAGTACTTCCTGAGAAGCAGTTGGAGTTGGAAGACAGGACAGCTCTCGGACACGTTTCTGATCTCATTAGAAGTAAAACACAGTTAAGGTGGTGGTTGACCCCCTTGGAAGAAAACAGAGGAGTATCCTTAGAAGTTCGGAACCCAAACCTGACATTGTTCTCAGACGCATCGGAGACAGGTTGGGGTGCGACTCTAGGGTCCGAAGAAGTGTCAGGCACCTGTCGGAAGAGCAGGTGTCATGGCACATAAATTGCAAGGAGCTCTTTGCGATTCACCTCGCGTTAAGGAGCTTCGAGCAGATAGTCAGAGACAAGTAATTCAGATAAACTCCGACAATACGACCGCTCTGGCTTATGTCAAGAAGCAAGGAGGAAACTCACTCTTTCGCCCTATACGAACTGGCAAGAGATCTGCTGATGTGGGCAAATCAAAGGAATGTGGTCCTTCTAACGAGATTTGTGCAAGGGGAGAGGAACGTGAGAGCGGACAGACTGAGCAGGAGGTTCCAGGTCCTTCCTACAGAATGGACCCTCCACTCGGAAGTCTGTCAGACCCGTTTGGTATCTTTGGGGAAACCACAGATAGATCTATTCGCCACGTTTCTCTCCAAAAGGTAGACACATTTTGCGCCCTGGTAGAGGATCCAAGGGCCACTATGTATAGACGCCTTTCTCCTGGACTGGTCAGGGCTAGACGTGTACGCTTTTCCCCCATTCAAGATTCTGGGGAAGTAGTCAGAAAGTTTGTGGCCTCGAAGGGAACCGAAATGACTCTGATAGCCCCATATTGGCCATCCCGAATTTGGTTCACGGAGGTGATGGGAGTGGACAGTGGACTTCCCCAGATCTCTTCCAAACAGATAGATCTGCTCAAACAACCCCACTTCGAGAGGTACCATCAAAATCTACCCGCTCTGGCTCTGACTGCCTTTCGACTATCGAAAGATTTGTCAGAGCGAGAGGGTTTTCTCGCAAGGCGGCAAGCGCAATTGCTAGAGGCCCGCAGATCATCTACTAGGCGAGTGTACCAATCGAAGTGGGAAGTTTTCAGAAACTGGTGCAGGTCGAAGAAGCTGTCCTCTTCCAATACCTCTGTAACCGAAATTGCGGATTTCCTTCTTTTCCTGAGGGAAAAAGTCCACATCTCTCTGTACCAACAATTAAAGGATACAGAAGTATGCTTTCGTCAGTCTTTAGAAACAGAGGCTTAGACTTGACGAATAATAAAGATTTGCACGACCTCATCCGCTCTTTTGACGTCCAAGTCAGTAGAAGCCTAGGATTCCGAGCTGGAACTTAGATGTGGTTCTAAAATTTCTATCCTCGGAAAAGTTCGAACCACCTCATACGGCTTCATTCCGTGATATCACTAGAAAGTGTATATTTCTTCTATCTCTGGCTACGGCTAAAAGGGTCAGCGAGTTGCACGCCCTTGAGTCACGAGTTGGTTTCAAAGAAGATTCTGCTATTTGTTCATTCCAGCTCTTTTCTTGCCAAAAACGAGAACCCTTCGAATCCCTGCCTAGGAGTTTCGAGGTAAAAGGACTTACTAGCCTAGTAGGCAGAGAAATAGAAAGATCACTTTGTCCAGTTAGAGCACTGAAATTCTATCTGGACAGGAAGAAGCGGTTGGAGGCTCACAACATGGTCTTTGGTGCTCGGTAAAAGACCCCAAGAGACCTATGTCTAAAAATGCTTTGGCCTTCTTTGTTAGAAGTGTAATTACCGAGGCTCATAAGAACTGCCCAGATGACTCTTTTAATCTATTAAGAGTAAGAGCTCATGAGGTAAGGGCAATCGCGACATCAATTGCGTTCCAGAGAAATATGTCACTGAAAAATATTTTGGACGCAACCTATTGGAGATGCAACTCAGTATTTGCATCTCATTATTTAAAAGATGTGCGAGTAACGTATGAGAAATGTTTTTCTTTAGGTCCGTTTGTGTCAGCACAGACGGTTCTGGGTAAAGGAGAGAGCACCGATCCTTAAATTGTGTACGTAACCCTCTTGTCGGATGTGTTCTCGTGTTTCCTGTGCATGGGAGTGTCAGATGTCGCACTAGCGGCCTTCACTTCGCTTCATTTGGAAATCGAGTGACAGCTGACTATTAGAGGGGTACAAAATTTTTTTTATTTTTGTATGTATGAGTTTCGAGTTTGTGGTTGTTTGCTAAGAGTTTGGGGATGACTCTTGGCAATCTTAGAACTAACACGGGTTGTAGGATCGGGTGATCGGGATCGTTGTGTGCTCCTTAAAGAAGGCGTGTTTGTCATATAAGCGGATTAGCACCCCTTGACAAACGCCAGTTAGGCTCTGCCGAGTAAGTGGATAAGACCCCATCGACAGACCAGTAAGAACTCTTGGCCACAGATCACTATCTCGCTAAGAAGGCTCTTGAGATGAAGCAGACCCTCCTGGGCAGTAGCCACGAAGTCTTCCATCTAATAAGGTAGGAACTAAGGTTTATTTATACCTACAACATATGTTGTTTACCTGTCTAGTCAGTAAGTTAGCTGTCTCTTGCCCTCCACCAAAGGGTGTCAATCAGCTATGTATATATCTGACAGGTAAGTTGAAAATGTATGAAAATGATATTGTTATGATACAATAAAGTTTGCATACATACTTACCTGGCAGATATATACAATTGAAGACCCACCCAGCCTCCCCGCAGGAGACAGGTGGAAGAGAGAATCTGATTAGAAAACGGGAATAGTTCCTAGTCCTGCTACCCAGAGCAGGGCGGTAGATCACCTGACCTACCTGTAGCGAGTGCCACCGCGAAATTTGAAATTTCTGTCGGGGACGAACGGAGTCGATAGCTATGTATATATCTGCCAGGTAAGTATGTATGAAACTTTATTGTATCATAACAATATCATTTTTTTTTTTTTCATAAATTCACCATAAATCGAAATATTGTGCTAGAGACTTCTAATTTGTTGCAAAATATAGGTAATTGATTGAATAATACTAGAATTTAAGAGTTTTAGCTTACAATTGCCTTTTTTGACCATTTTGGTTGAGTCAAAGTTGACCGAAGGTTGATATTTTGGCACTTATCGTTATTTATACAAAAATATTTCAAAACTGATAAAAGCTACAACCATGGGTTGTTATTTGTTGTATTCTACATGAAATTGCGCACATTTCCATACATAAAACTTTATATAACTGCTAATTTAAAATGGTGCAAACATTACGACAATCGGATAAAAAATTTATGATTTTTTCGGAAGAGTTACCTCGCGGACTTAAGGAAAAAGTTTTTTTCATAAATTCACCATAAATCAAAATATTGTGCTAGAGACCTCCAGTTTGTTGCAAAATGAAGGTAAATGATTGAATATTACTAGAATATAAGAGTTTTAGCTTACAATTGCGTTTTCGACCATTTCGGTAGAGTCAAAGTTGACTGAAGGTTGAAATTTTGGCACTTATTGTTATTCATATGAAAATATTTAAAAACTGACAAAAGCTACAACCATGAGTTGTTTTTTGTTGTATTCTACATGAAATTGCACACATTTTAATATATAATACTCCATGTAACGGTAAATATAAAATGGTGCAAAAATTATGCCTAAGTGACGAAATAATTTCTGAGATGTGTCGCTGATGCTTTTTAGTGCGAGAAGAAACGATTGTAAACAAAACAACGCCTTGATCCATGAGCTTCCTCCCCCAAGGCGCGTGATTCAAAATTTTTCGCCTAGTAGGCCTATAAATATTTTTCTGCAAATTTTTAAAAAAACTTTTTTTATATCGACGTATCATAAGTCCAATCGGCACCCAGCAGACAATTTATATCGACAGTTAATACATCCAATAGGCGTTAAAGGGTTAATTACAGAGAGGGAGAGAGAGAGAGATGGGGGGGGGGACAGTATGTGTTTGGTTCACGTACACACGTAGGCTAGCCAATAGGCTAGGCTTACACATTAATCTTACATAACAAAAATCATTCAGAACTTGGTTTGATACACAAATGTTTAAATAATTTCATATATTTAACCTATAATTTTTTTTTTTTTTTTGCATAATTAAGCAAACATTCCCTCAAGTTATCCATTGGAGGCAGAGGAGATGAATGGGAGACCGTTGTTGACCAGATTTATTAGTAACAGAGGTAGAAGGCCAAGGAAATTGCAGTAGCTGAGATAATATGCACTGTTATCTTGAACCTGTGTAGACATAAGATCAGCTTAACCCACATACAAACAGGAACAGTAGTACGTACTTGAAAATATCATCAAGCTCCATAGATCTCAGATATTAACATCTGGGAGATTACCCAAGTTGATGAGTTTACACCTGGAGATCTATGTAGACTTGAGTTTCTCTTAAGCAGCCTTTGAGCATGTGTGTTTTATAAATGTGGACCTCTATTTTTTTACTAGCAATGTCCTTACTATAGGTATTCTAATTGGTGTACATCACTGGTTTGGAGACAAGAGTCAGTGAACAAGGAATGTGTGGCTGGTGAGGCAGGGTTGGCATTCTCTGCCATCACATGAAATTGGTTTTATGCCAGCAGAACAGGAAAACTATGTCAAATTCTATGTTTTGCCCACTATAAATCATAACTAAGTACTATAGATATCCTCATCTTGGGTTTTTGTAGAACTTTGAAAGAAATCAGTCAACATTTGATAATATATATATATATATATATATATATATATATATATATATATATATATATATATATATATATATATATATATATATATATATATATATAATATATATATATATATATATATATATATATATATATATACAGGCAGTCCTGGGTTACGACGAGGGTTCTGTTCTTGGGACACGTTGTAAGGCGAAAATTGTCGTAAGCCGGAACATCATCAAAAATCCTAAGAAAACCTTACTTTTTAATGCTTTGGGTGCATTCAGCCATACGTAAATTGCATTCATATTGCATTTTTCATAAAAAAAAACTTTAAATATTGATTATTTTGCATTTTTGGTGTCTCACATTTCTTGTGCCAGATCAGTGTTGTAGGCGTCGTAACACTGGAAATAATTTCTGATGAATATAATTGAAAGGTTCCTTAACCTTGGAACGTCATAAGCCGAACCCGTTGTAACCCGGGACTGCCTGTATATAAATATATATATATATATATATATATATATATATATATATATATTATATATATATATATATATACATATATATACATATACAGGCGGTCCCCGGGTTACGACGGCTCCGGCTTACGACGTTCTGAGGTTACGACGCTTTTTCTTAAATATTCATTGAAAAATCCGGCCTGGGTTACGACGCTTGTTCCGAGGTTACGACGCTGACGCCTTCCGACGCTCCGAGTTAACGACGCTTTTAAAAAAAAAAATGCATACTATGATAAGAATCCTTTATAGTTTAGCACACAGTATATTAATAAAAATAAATTTTTGGTTAGATTACAACAAAAATTTTGAGGTTATGATGATTTTTGACACTTTTTATGTCATATTTTTTAAATTTTTTTAGTGACGCCTCATATGCAGAACTAGTTTCCGAGCGAATGAATACACTAGCTTGGGATGCGCAGTTTATAACAGTTCAGAAGCGCAAATAATGAAAAAATCATTGCTTGTTTCCAGTATACATAATTAACAAAACTAAGTTTCTGGTTAGATTACAACGCAAAAATTCCAAGGTTACGACGGTTTTGTTTTTTTATGCTTTTTAACGATACCTCATACGCAGAACTAGTTTCTGAGCGGAGGGCGCATTAATTAATTTACGCTATTAAACTGTATGGTAACCAAAGTCAAGGATAAGGAACGCATTCTCAAACAGTATACATATCCTTTAATACAAAACAGCAAAATATCATTGAAACATTATTTCACTTAAAGAATCCATTTATACTCTACTTAGATTTGGATATAAAAACCATAGTTTCTCTCTCTCTCTCTCTCGTCTCTCTCTCTCTTCTCTCTCTCTCTCTCTCTCTCTCTCTCTCTCTCTCTCTCTCTCTCTTCTCTCTCTCTCTCTCTTTGTATTTTCTGACGAAAATAATCACTATTATAAAAATTTATTTTCATGACTAAATAAATTTTTTATAATAATTACAAAAATGATTTACTAATTTTCAAATATTAATTTTGATTAATACTGTATTAGTAAGTTTAATAATGTTGATGATATCACATAATAAAATAATAATTCTCTCTCTCTCTCTCTCTCTCTCTCTCTCTGCTCTCTCTCTCTCTACTACAAAGATTGTAGTATGTGTATGATAAAGTAAATGATTTACTATTTTCAAATATTAATATTAATTTATACAGCAATAATATAAATTCATTAAAGAAATACCATAGTGAATTAGTAAGAATTTATACTCTACTTAGATTTGGATATAAAAAACCATAGTTTCTCTCTCTCTCTCTCTCTCTCGTCTCTCTCTCTCTCTCTCTCTCTCTCTCTTTGTATTTTCTGACGAAAATAATCACTATTATAAAAATTTATTTTCATGACTAAATAAATTTTTATAATACAAAAATGATTTACTAATTTTCAAATATTAATTTTGATTAATACTGTATTAGTAAGTTTAATAAGTTGAAATGATATCACATAATAAAAATAATAATTCTCTCTCTCTCTCTCTCTCTCTCTCTCTACTACAAAGATGTAGTATGTTTTTTTGTATGATAAATAAATGATTTACTATTTTCAAATATTAATATTAATTTATACAGCAATAATATAAATTCATTAAAGAAAATACCATAGTGAATTAGTAAGATTTTAGCTTATATATTTATAAAATTATGGAAGAATGAAGGAAATCCCAGTCTTCTTCCAGTAACCTTTTTCTAACTCCAGGTACTAAAACTGTCAGATATATCAAGTTCTGTGACAGCCAGGAGGGGGAAGTGCTCATGAAATTCCCCCCCCCCCCCCCCCCCCCCCCCCCCCCCCCCCCCCCCCCCCCCCTCTCTCTCTCTCTCTCTCTCTCTCTCTCTCTCTCTCTCTCTCTCTCTCTCTCTCATTTACTGAGACTCGAGATTTTTTATGTACTTGTTAACTATTTGTTTTTAATACTTTCAAATAATAATAATAACTGTAATTACAAAATTCATGTGATAATATTTTAAAGAAATACAATACTAATCTATCCATGTCACTTTTAATTAAGGTTAACTCTCTCTCTCTCTCTCTCTCTCTCTCTCTCTCTCTCTCTCTCTCTCTCTCTGTTTTTTGCCACACAAGATAATAATGTGTCATAGTGGTAACTCCCTCCCTCTTTCGCTGGAAGCGTTATAAGTATTTTTTGAGAGAACAGAGAGAGATGAACACTCTCTCTCTCGCGCTCTCTCTCTTACCGAGATGAAAGAATTTTTATGGCACTAGTATGTAAAATGTTTATTGATAATTTCAGTTATTTAAACAAATATAAACCTCCTTTATACCGTACTGGTGCTACAAGTTGCAATGCGCTCTCTCTTTCTCTCTCTCTCTCTCTTGTATTTTAATGAAAATATACAGTAATTTATGAATACACAGTGTTGCACACGAAAAAAGTAAATTAGTGATAATTTTAGAGAAAGGGCCCTAAGAAAAATTGCAAATTAGTGGAAATATTCCCTGTGGACATGTTTTCAACAACGTCGTTCCGGCTTAAACGATTTTCGGGTTACGACGTGTCTTAAGAACGGAACCCCCGTCGTAACCGGGGTACTGCCTGTACATGATTTTTATTTTTTCTGTGCTCAAGACATATCGGTTTTTGGTAATGATCATTAAAAATGTCAAAATTACGTAATTAAATTCCTTCTATGAGAAGATTTACTTACAATTTACATACAAAAATTACTTCCTACCTTCAATAGTTTTAGTGGAGTAGTACTTAAAAAATAAATTGTTCTTATTTGCTATTTTCTGAAAACTTTAATTTCAAAGAAAAAACAACTATTTCTCAAGAAGTAAGTGAATTTTCCATATTATTTCATATATCCACTGATATTAAATTGAAAAACAACATTGGGACTAACTTTTTATAAATGCAAAAATAAAAAATTTGCACAAACTTCATACTTCAAAATTTTGGGGATTTTCTTATTTTTATAAGAAGGTGGTTTCAATTCTGTAAAAAAAAAATATCAGAAGAAAATCCCTTCAACCATAATGTAAAAATCTGAATTCACACAACAGAAGGCCTTCATGCCACTGATGTGCACCCAAAGATACACCCAAAGACATAAAACATGCATCACAAAACTTAATTGTTGAAGGCAAGAAGCCAAGTTAAGGAAAAAGTAAATGCAGATGGCTAGCATATACAAATCCATCACATTCTACAATGCTTTCAGATATAATCCAAATAGCTACTTGTTAGCAAGAAGCAAATGCAAAATATGAGTTCATTGTTGACAACTCATATTCCTAATCCTTACTGAGGTATATCCTGGTTATCGACAGGGTTCCATTCCAATGGGTTTGATGCTGAGCGAAAATCACCATTAGCTGAAGCTTGGCGATTTATGGCACTTAAGGTGCCAGTGACCAGATTTTGGCACAGATAACTGGTTAATGGCACTTCCGTTAGGTTTGTATTGGCGCCATAACTTTATCATCAATGCCAATAACCAGAGATCAGCACATTATGCTGCCAAAAATCGCTGATTCTATGCCGCTAGGCAAACGCCATAAAACTGGACTGCCGATAACTGGGGATTGCCTGTATATTATATATATATACATATATATATATATATAATATATACTATATATATATATATATATATATATACATATACATATACATATACTATATATATATATATACATATACATATATATATATACATATACATATATATACATATATATATACATATATATATATAGTAGTATTTAATAGTCGTGTGGTCAGTGCACTGGACACAATGATCAACCAATACACACACAGAACACTTGAAAGTGGCTTCTTTGTTTCCAAGGTAACTGGCCTGTCATCTCTGCTCTGTACATTTCTTTTACACTGTAATTTTTAGTGTGGATGTATTCCTCATAAAGATCAGGTTGTGAACTTCTATGTTCTGCATAATTTGCTGCATAGTGACCCTTCTGAGGTAGTCTAGTGTAGGTGTGTTTTTTCTGAATTATTCTTTACAGTAGTAGGTCATGTTTTTCCCATTTGTGCTACATTTTTCTTTTTCTTACAAAATGAAATGAAAACTGTTTTCAAAATGTTGCCAGATCTGTTTAATAATGAATGTCATGCCCATTTATTTTGTTCAAACAAATTTATTCTTATTCTTTGGAAGTTCATTTTCCAGATGGGTCAGGGCCCAATGTTAACTAACAAGAATGAATTTCAAGTTACATATAGTACAATCGTAAGTTCTTAGTACGAGAAATGACACTACATACAGATGCTGTAAAGTAAGATTGTTTTTATATGGAAAAAAATGTTCCTACAATAAGAATACAAAATAAAATTTAAATATGGAATTTTATTCATTAAAATACAAGTTTATTTTGACCAAAAATTTACTAGATATCACAATATATAAAGTGTTACAATGATAAATGCACAACAACCAAACCAAATAAGTTTTAAACTTTGAATGTCTTATCAACTTATTTGAAGCGTTACCTAGCCCATTGGCTCTCCTTTGCTACAGCTAGGCCCATATTTTATATAAACCCAATATCTTGAGCTTAGACTTTTATGGTTTCTTAAATGAGCAATTTGGGAAACTAGATATCTCTTACATTAGGATTGGGTGGAATTTAAAATATATATAATATTTATACAAAAGGTGACATAAAAAAAATGTTTGATTGGACTTGTGTAAGTAAATAAAATTTACCCCAGAAATGTGCCAAAAAAATGGATGCCCTTTATAAGGTCTACAGGATCGAATAAGTCTTCTTTTAAAAGATTATTATATTAATTATTAAAGAAGAACTTAGCATTACTAGTATGATTTCAAATTCATTCAAAGAAAAGAGGAAATTTGTCACAGTGAAAACACACTCATAAAAAGAGGAAATTTGTCACAGTGAAAACACACTCATAAAAAGAGGAAATTTGTCACAGTGAAAACACACTCAAAGGCAAGTAAGTCTCCTTACACAAGGCAGATAAACACACTTAAAATATTCAAGTGGGTGGAAGAAAGATGAAAAATTGGGGTGTGATGTGTCAATCACCCTTGAAGGAAAGAAAGCCACTTTACAGTGTTAGGCAGTCACACACATTTCAATATCCTCTGTTAACCTTCTTACGCCGGAGCGGTAAATAAAAAATTGTCTCCCGTATGCCGGAGGGGTTTCGGAGTGAGCGCGGAAGCGGAAAAAATATTTTTTTCAAAAAATCACAGCGCGCTTAGTTTTTTCAAGATTAAGAGTTCATTTTTGGCTCCTTTTTTTGACATTGCCTGAAGTTTAGTATGCAACCATCAGAAATGAAAAAAATTATCATTATCATATATAAATAATGCGATATATGATAGCGCAAAAAACAAAATTTCATATATTAATTGTATTCAATCGCGCTGTGCGCAAAACGGTTAAAGGTAACAAGTGAACTTTTTTTTTCCGTTGTAATGTACACTAAATTGCAATCATTTTGGTATATAAACACATTGTAAAACTATATAACCAACACAGAGAAAAATATTATCACAAAATAATGCATGAATTCGTAAACGCACGGACGTAAACTAATATTTTTTCAAAAATTCACCATAATCTAAATATTGTCCTAGAGACTTCCAATTTCTTTCAAAATGAAGACAAATGATTGAATATTACTATACTGTAAGAGTATTAGCTTACAATTGCAGTTTTTGATCATATCTGACGAGTAAAGTTGACCGAATGTCGAATATATATATTTTTCTATATGCAATTATTTCGGAAAATAATGCTACAACCTTCAAATATTTTTTGTTTTATTCTACATAAAATTGCCCACATTTTCATATATAAACTTTTATGAAATGCCTATATGAAATGGAGCAAATATTCCGAGAATGGGATGTACGCATTACGGAGATTTGTGGTGGAGAATCCTCGCGCGGAGGGAAGGAAAAGATTTTTTTTATTTTTTTTTATTCACCATAAATCTAAATATTTTGCTAGAGACTTCGAATTTGTTTCAAGATGAAGATAAATGACTGAATATGACTAGACTGTAAGAGTTTTAGCTTACAATTGCGTTTTTTCGACCATTTCGGTAGAGTCAAAGTTGACCGAACGTGGTTTTTTTTTTCTATTTATCATGATTTATAGCAAATATTTCAAAATGAGAAAAGCTACAAACCTTCAATTATTTTTTGGTTGTATTCTACATGAAATTGTGCACATTTTCATATATAAAACTTTATGTAACGGCTAATTTTAAAATGGTGCAAACATTACGACAATCGCACGTATGATTTTTCGGAAGTGTTACGCGCGGACGTAAAGAAAATGTTATTTTTTTTTTATAAATTCACCATAAATCGAAATATTGTGCTAGAGACTTCCAATTTGTTGCAAAATGAAGGTAAATGCTTGAATATTACTAGAATATAAACAGTTTAGCTTACAATTGCGTTTTCGACAATTTGGTAGAGTCAAAGTTGACCGAAGGTTGAAATTTTGGCAATTATCATTATTTATAAGAAAATATCCCAAAACTGATAAAAGCTACAACCATGGGTTGTTTTTAGTTGTATTGTGCATGAAATTGCGCACATTTCCATATATAAAACTTTTATATAATGGCTAATTTTAAAAATGGTGCAAACATTACCACAATCGCATGTTACCGCAGAGTTACCGCGCGGACGTAAGGAAAAAGTTTTTCATAAATTCCCACACCATAAATCAAAATATTGTGCTAGTTTTTTTAGACTTCCAATTAGTTGCAAAATTTAGGTAAATGATTGAATATTACTAAAACAATATTACTAAAATATAAGAGTTTTAGCTTACAATTGCGTTTTTCGACCATTTCGGTAGTCAAAGTTGACCGAAGGTTGAAATTTTGGCAATTATCGTTATTTATATGAAAATATCTCAAAACTGATAAAAGCTACAATCATGAGTATTTTATTGTTGTATTCTACATAAAAATGCGCACATTTTCATTTATAATACTTCATGTAACGGCTAATTTACAATGGTACAAAAAATTATGTCAAAGTGACGAAATAATTTCCGAAGATGTCCCCCGTCCCCCCCACAGATACTTTTTTTTTTCTTTTTAGTGCGGCAAGAAAGAAATTCGCGCACTGCGCTGCCTGCGTAAACTATTGTAAACAAAACAACACCTTGATCCGTGAAGCTCCAGCATCCCCCAAGGCGCCTGATTCAAAAAGTTTTAGGCTGGTAGGCCTATTAAGGTAGTATTTTCTGCAAATTTAAAAAAAAACAAAAAAAAACTTTTGTAAGTCGACGTAAAAACTACTTCCAGAATCGGCACACGGGATACGAAAAAATGTCGACGTAAAATACGTCCAGTCGGCATAAGAGGGTTAAAGCATGCTTACCAGACTATTTTTCCAATCTCAGATGTATCCAGTATGTTGAATTGCATTAAGTTGAGCTACTAGTTTATATTATATGCGAAAGTATGAAAATAGTTTCTCAGTTGTGATTTATGATTTTACTCATATGAAAGGAATTTTGTTGAGTTGTACATATGTAATTTTGCTTTATTTTATTTGTAGTAATTTTTAAGTCATTATTTTATGTTGTATTTTCCTTTTTACCCTTTGTATTTTGTTTGCTGTCATATAATATCTTTCACCATCAGGCTACCCAGATCCATTTCGGGAAGGTGAGGGGGACGTCGGTATGTGTGGTCCTCACTCCATGAGTAGCAGTGTAGAGGGATTATTCCTCCCTCCCTCAGGAAGTATCGGTAGTGGTCCCCAGTCTCTCTCATTAAGCCAGGGGTCCATTGGTGGTGGGGCTGCCATTGTCCCTGGTGCAACAAGTTCAGTGCCTGGAGGGGTGAGTGGAACTTCAGGGTTGGTCAAGTGTGAGAGTGATACTGCTGCGCTTAGTCATCAGCAGCAACAACAGCAGCAGCAGAACCAACCCTCACAGGCATCTCCCACATTCCCACAACATCCACGGGTCCATCGTAGAAATGTTTCTGATACCTCCGCCTTTAACAAGTAAGTTTGTCCTTAATTTTAGATGAATTGCATCAAAATTGGAGTACACTAATTGAGAAATTTTTATGGTATAACAATGAAAACCTTTGAATTACTTCATTCAAAGTTTATGTGCCATCAGATTGTTCATACGCGAACAAACCTTCGGTCTTAACAATAGGATAATTTCTAGTGCGTAGCTGGATCCGGTTAAAAAGCAAATGAAAGCAAGGAATCTTGTGATATCTGGCAAACGCATTGCGTAAGCTCGGGTGAGGATTGATCAAGGACAATGCTGCTATGCCAGTCTTTTCTTTGAATGCCTGGGCGAGAGTCGTGTTAACCTCATTTGGCCTTTTCCTGGTTCATTGCCCATTTTGCTTGTGTTTAGTGTGTGTGTGTTTGGCTGATATTATGGCTTCATTTTCTCCTCAGCGTCAGCGTATGTGCCCCAGAGTTCCAGGTTTTCCGTGTTCTCGTTTTCTGGCTTTGGCAACGACTGACCCTCACATAACGTGCAGTAGGTGCGTTCTAATTTTTGGTACTAATCACAAATCCTTGGACGGAATGGCGGGCATAGCCTAAGAGCTTTGAGGTCGTTTTAATGGCAGAGGACATTGGAGGGTTTCGACTCTTCCTACTTGGGGAGGTTTTTTTTTTCGGCCTCTTCCCGTGTTATCGTTTCGTCTCTTGCAGTAGTCAGCCCCCATTGTAGCATTGTTTCTGCATCTCCTTTTTCCTTTTCTTCCATTGATTCGTCAATGGGAATATTCGGAGGCCACCAGGCTAATGTTTGTAATGTAGGCCCTCCTTGCTTGGGAGTTTATTTGATTCCTGAGAAGGGTGAGGCTTTTTCATCAATCTCTTCTCTTCCAGAGTTGGAGGCGTCCAAAATGGTGGCGATTTGGAAGACGCTCAGGCTAGGGGGTACCCCGTCCTTGGAGGGGTTGCTAGCGCATATTGTGGAGGCTTGCACCCCCCCCCCCCAGCCATCCCCCCCCTCCTCCCGGCCTTGTCTTCGTGGGTAGCAGAAGTCAGCCATCTTGTATTGCTCTGCCAGTGTCTGCTGCCGCTTCTTCAAGTCGGAGTGACGCTGTGGCATCAGCCCCGTTGATTACGTCACAGGATCCATCTTTGTGTATTCCTCCGCCAGTGGTGTCTGATTCCCCCTTGCACCGAGGGGAAGCCGTGGCGTCACCACCACTTGTGAAGTCACTCACATCGATGACGTCTCTCCCAGTCGTCTGTCTCCTCTGATATGCCTTTCTCAGTCATGACATCATCCCTGCCGCCCAGTTTGCTACATCTCCCTTCCTTGTCATCGGAGACTTCTCTGGCACATTAGTCTGAGGTCATATGCCGGGCAGTGCTTCAGAGGTTGGACTCTGTTTTGGATGTGAAGTTGGCTTCCTTATCGGTTGGGAGGACTGGTAGGAAACGTGTTGCTTCGTCCCCACCTCCTGAGAAGAGTGCGCATAAGAACCAGTGCTGTCTTCCTCTCCCTCTTCCCCCCTCTACGCCCCATCGGCATATCAAGCGTTGGAAGGCTAAGGACTTTGCCCTCCCTTCGCCTACGAGGGAGGAACAACGTGGACGTGTTCCCGAGAGTGCTGTTGTTTCAGGCAGTTTTAGTGCTCCTTCCCGTGTGCAATCTGCAGGGGATGCTTCGTCCTCTGCCTCGAAATACGCTAACATGTTGAATAAGAGTTTAAAATATGTACATACTTTATACATCTTTACAGTAATATCATTACTTAAAGCTTGTACAGTAACCTCCCCGTTAACACGAGGGTTACGTTCCTGGAGATGTCGTGTTAGCCGAATTCGTGTTAACAGGGAAGTATTTCTCCATAAGAAATAATGGAAATAAGGGGGTTAACGTTCCAGGGCAATGGGAAACTTAATCTATTTTGGATTTTTGCCAGGAAAAAACACTTTATTTATATATTTAAAGGTCACAGAAACAATAAAACACACATTCTTACCCTAGTTGTATTTATTTAAGAAAATACTGTTCAGTACATACGTAGTTGTAACGCACGTAAACTTAGTATAAACACTATGACGCATCACTCCAGTTCCCACGCTCACCCCCCTCTCCCTCCTCACTCGACTGTCCTTCCTCGGCCCGCGCTCTCTTCTCACCCCCGTCTCCCTCCCCACCCCCCCTCCCTCCTCACTCCACTGTCCTTTTCCGGCGGCCCCCTCTCTCTCCTCACCCTTCTCTCTTCCCTCAACCAGAACTGTTTTTTTTTTTTTATAAAAAACTGGCTGAGTTTTGTTTGTGTTGTTTTCTTCTTCGTTTTGTTCTAGCATTACTGTGTAGCAGTTTAGTTCTGACATCACCTTTCTAGCTATTGTAGCCTCCCTGTTGGATTATGTTGGGATCCTTGGCTTCTAGGATGTCTAATGCTCCTCGTATGGATGACAGCGCTTCCCCTCAAGATCACTTTTTGTTGAGAATTCGCTCAGGCTCTGGGGTGGGTGCTGTAGGCCGTGATGCAACTGCCTCCAACTCTGCATTTTGTAGCTTCTCCATCTCCAAGAGTTCTTCGTTTGTCAATTCCTCTCGGTGTGATTCAAAGCAGTTCTTCATATCTTTTTCTTCAAGTTCATCGACCCAGCTTCCTTTGCCTTGACAAGACATTCTTGCTAGCTTTGTGAATATTTTCACTGATGTCAAAGCCCGACGAAATCATACACCAATGAGGACACAGCTGTTTCCAAACCCCATCCAGGACATTTCCTTGGCACTTTCTCCCAAGATTCTTTAATAAAACAGAGAGCATCTTTGATGGTAAACTGCTTCCAATATTCCTTTCACAGTCCATCTTATCTTTTTGTGTCCTCGCAAACCATGTCAGTTCAGGGTCGAACGAAGATAATAAGACTTGAAAGTTTTGATAATTCCTTGGTCACATGGCTGAAGCAATGAAGTGGTGTTTGGTGGCAAGAAAGCGAACTGGATGTTGCTGGATAAATTTTCTATTGACGGAGGATGGCTGGGCGCATTATCCAAGATGAGCAGAATCTTGAATGGAATCTCTTCCTTCTCAGTAAAGCTCTAATTCTTTTTCCAATTTTCCAACGTAATCCTTAAAATGCTTCCCGTCATCCATCCTTTTTTGTTCGAATACCAATAGCAGGGTAGGAAGGTCTTGACATAGCCCTGCGAAGACACAAGAACAAACAGAATTATAGTCGATTCATTTAACTCTAAATGCGAAAAAAATGTGAGTTAATAACAAAAAAAAAAAATAAAAAAAAAAAAAATTATTTACTTTTTTTATATTTTCGTTCCTAAAACCCAAACTATGAAAGTCAGGCGAGAATGAATTATTTTTTATGAGAAAGTCAATAAAATTCCCTAAATATCGACATATAAATCAATGGAAAACGAATAAGTCAAGAAAAATGGGTTTGGATACGGTAACAGTTTCATTGGATACGGTAACAGTTTCATTTTCACTGAGAGGGAATGGGTAGGTGCGATCAGCTGATTTCATTGTGAGAATTTTACTATGCCAGGGATTTGAGCATGCGCAGTAAAGAAACTACTTTGCTGGCGTATTGATACCTGAGATACACGGTCCAAGGTATGATCTAGCCTATGGAAATCGCTACTTGTCCGAAAAAAAAAAAAAAAAAAAATGCCCCTACCACACGTACGAAAAAGGTTGGTAAATTTACGTACCGCTACGTCAGTTGGATGGATAGGGGATAGATAGGGTTAAGGTAGATTCTTGCGCCTACGAGCGTTTGTTTGGCGGCCTCTGATTTGAGTTGCCAATTAGCGATATAAGAGATTTGAGTTGCCAATTAGCGATATAAGACGTTGCAGCTTCGACTGCAACATAATAAGACATATTCTTCATTTTCTCTTCACATATTACACGCATCCAAAATCTGAAAGCCCCAGCGTATTCAGGGTGATTTATTGTATGAAAATACAAGTTTTAATTCATCTTGATCGTATGACTTATTAAAAATCCGATGATAAATAAAAACACGTGTAAAGATTGAAACTTTTTCTCTTCACTTTTGTGGCTAATAATTGACGTTTACCTTACCTTCAATGCTCATGGATTTTCCAAGTGATAGATGAGGGCAGGCTTCAGCTTACAGTCTCCCTCTGCATTGGCACCAAACAATAGAGTGAGTCGATCCTTGGAGGCCTTGAATCCAGGTGCTGTCGTCTCTTCAACCGAGATGTAAAGTCTGGTTAGGCAGTTTCTTCCAATATAGACCAGTTTCGTCTACATTAAAAATCTGCTTAGATGTGTAGCCACCTTCCTCGATGATCATCTTGAGGGTATCTGGATAAGTCTTGGCTGCTTCTACATCGGCAGAGGCTGCTTCCCCAGTCATCTTGAGATTGTGAAAGCCATATCGTTTTTGAACCTGGCGACCATCCAGCACTTGCATTAAAGTTCTTGACTTTGTCTTTCTCCTCCTCGTCTACCAGATCATTGTGAATGCTCAAGGCTTTAGCCTGTATAATAGCCATGCTGAGAGGGACATTCTCCTTGTTCTGGTGTTGAATCCATTGTGCCAGTAACTTCTCCATCCTCTCCATCTCTAAAGATCTTGCCCTGGAACATTGTTGATGAGGAAGCTGATGTTACCAGCGACAGCACTAGCTCTGATTTTGTCAGCATTCGCCCTCTATGGTCCTCAATGTGCTCTCGGTAAGACCGTAGCGTGAACTATAACTGAAGTTTTTTCACCACGATCATAGCGATTCAATACTTCTAACTTCTTTTCTATGGTCACAACTTTCCTTCTCCTCTTTGATTCACTCTCCTCACTCTCCTTTGAGGCAAAAAGACGCTTGGGTGCCATAGTAAAGTACGCACTATATTATGTTAATCAATGCTAGATATTAGCTCTTCTCACTGCGAGGGCTGGATTCACACTGAGCCAGCAGGCGAGAGAGAGAGAGAGAGCGCGGGAAAGGTGGGGTGAGTCAGACTCTCAACACATCTCCCGCGCTCTTGCTCTCAGCGGAAAATTCAAATCGTGTAACATCGAATATTACGTGTTAACAGAATTTTTCTGTATGATTTTGAACTCGTGTAAGATCGAAATCGTGTTAACAGAACTCGTGTTAACGGGGAGGTTACTGTATATTGGGTGAGCATTGTCCCTTAGTCATATCACTCTATGCTTCTGCTGAAGTAGGATACTAATGGGGATAAGTGTAAATTTTAAGAGTGTTGTGATTTTTCCAGAAGAACCCATACAAATGGCCAGACAGAGTATAACGTCAAGTTATCAGGTGTTTTAGGGTCCGATCTTCTGATAAATAGCAAT
Source organism: Macrobrachium nipponense (assembly GCF_015104395.2). NCBI lineage: Eukaryota > Metazoa > Arthropoda > Malacostraca > Decapoda > Palaemonidae > Macrobrachium > Macrobrachium nipponense. The sequence continues at coordinate 16,109,747 of NC_087216.1, read as the reverse complement.
GTATATTTTAGCAAGCATCTATTCCACATAAGTACCATAGTTCCTAGCCTAAACAAATCTACGCTTTGTCTAACTTGACCTAACGTTCAATTTTAGACATCTTTCAAAAATGTCACTTCTAAAATGGTAGCATATCAAAGAATTATTATTATAGTGGTATTTAACAAGAAGTTTTGACAGTTTCACATTTGTTGGTTTTTTCATATAGTTTTGACCATTAAAGTTTTTATTTCACTTTGTTTATAGTTTAAGTGTATCTTGAACAATATGTAATTTTTTACACTTCAGAAATGGTTCGCATTTTATCCTCTTATTTAAAGAACATGATTGATCATCTTAGTCTTCAGATACCAATTGTTAGTACAACTGCACAGAATTACTGGTATTGAATTGCAGTTGATTTTCTGTTTGTTAAACATTTACGTAGATTCCATATCCATATCTGCTCCCCTAACTAAACAACTTTTTTTTAATGTTACTAATTGCAAAGTGATTGGTGCAGGAATTTGAGCAAGTTGAATAGTAATTAGTCTTAGAGACAGAAACTGCTTTGTAAGCCTAAGTAAATCTTTTTTTTTTTTAATTTTCATTGTTAAAAACTGAACCAGTCATTGGTATAAAGCATTTTTACCACATTTTTATGTTTATGATGCCATGCATTGTTGTAGAGCATGAAGAGAGGTAGACATTTGAATTCCAAATTTTCAAATGTCTCAGTACTGATAAAAAAAAAATAGTTATTTCCTGTGGTTTCAACTTCACTTAAATTCAATTAAAACATTATTGAATATCATGCAAAAAAATTACAAGACTGGGTTTGATCATGATCCAGTAGTTACATTTTTAATCATTTGTCAAATAAGTAATACATTTTGATACTCATTTTCTTTTGATTTCAGAACATTTGCCAGTGAAACTACACAGTTCTTGGCACCTTTTGAAGCATCAGTAAGATCAGCTGAGAAAGATGATGTCCCACCAAATACTGAAGGATCACATGTAAGAAATATTTCTTTTATGCCATACTATAGATTACTGGTCTGTTAGTTTAGGTAGTTTTGTGTTTTATATTTTATTTGTAATCCCTTAAAAAGTAAACATTGATACTAGCACTGCAGTTATTATTCATTTGTACCAATAAGAGCTTGATCAATCCTTTAACCATAGGTAATGAACTTAGATGCTAGATAGTACTTTTAACCATGTGCTATAGGTGGAGAGCATGAAATTGAGACATTAGATATAAGGCATTTTTAAGATGGAAAATCAAAGAGAAGAGCTTTACTCAGGATGACTTAATTGTGTTTATGTATTTTATGGAGCTCCCAGAACTTTACATATGAAAATAAAGAGAAAATTCTACTCTTATTAGAAAAAAAAATAATGAAGAATTACGGAGGCGTGTGAGTCTTTGGGGTAGCAGGTATGATTTTTTTTTTTTTTTTTTTTTTTTTTTTTTTTTTTTTTTTTTTTTTTTTTTTTTTTTTATTTTTTTTTTTTTTTTTTTCTTCTCTCAAACAGGTCTAAAGTTCATGTTATTTGATAGAATAAGTATATGCTCATGTATAATAGTGTACATCCAGAGTCAGTTGAGTTTTTATTTATTGTAGTTTAGATTGAACCCATAAGATTTTGGTGAATTTGCCCATTACTTGTAACAGCTATATCCAAACTACTTGGAACTTGTGTAATCGTAAACTTATATCTCCCACAAGGCTTATAAAGTACAGTGGATCCCCCCATATTCGCGGACTCACACATTAATGGATTTTCTCAGGGACATTTCCCCGCATTATCCGCAGAGATTCGCCTATTCGCAGTATTTTTCTGAGAAATATCTACAAATTCCTGTTTTGTTTTTTTTTCAATTTTGTCAGAAAATGCACTTTTTGAGATAAAACTATAAAAAAAAAGGTATAAAAATTGTTAGTGGGTTTTTCTTGAGTTTTAACTAACAAAATAGGAGGTTTTAAGCATTTTTATAGGGGTTCCAACTATTTGCGGGTTCTAACTATTCAGGGGGGAGCACTGTATACTTTTTGATATGGAACTGTAGCATTGTCACTGGGAACTTACCAGATGTAGAGTACACTTCCTCAGACATGATACTTTTTGGAGGAATGTGGGTATCTATGGAGACTTGGTAGGTTCAGGGAATGCAGTACACTGAAGCTAACCTCAATTTTTCTGTCAACTGACTGCTCAAGTGACTAATAGTCAAGGTGCTATTTGGGGATATTAGCCACATGCAGTAAGACATTTTGTCTACTTCAAGAACGTGTAAGATCATGGAATTCATGAGAGGTTATGAATACCATACAGTGGACCCCCCGTATTCGCAGACTCACAGATTCCTCTCCGGTCCATTTCTACCCCATTATTTGTGAGGAATTCGCCTATTCGCGGGGTTTTCCGACGGTAAATAATCACTAATTAGTGTATTTTGATGTTATTTTCATGCCTAAATACATTTTTATAATACAAAAATTATTTACTAATTTTGAAATATTAATATTGATCAATACTGTATTAGTAAATTTAGTAAGATTAAATGATAACACAATATAATAATAATAATTCTCTCTCTTACAGAGATGTATGTTTTTTGTATGATAAGTAAATGATTTACTAATTTTCCAATATTAGTAATAACCCTTAAACGCTGATTGGACGTATTAAACATTGACAAAAATTGTCTGTTGGTTGCCGAATTGACGTACGAAACGTCGACACAAAAAAGTTTTTTTTAAAATTTGCGGAAAAATAGTTATAAACCTACTTGGCGAAAACTTTTAAATCACGGACCTTGAGGGATGCTGGGAGTTCACGGATCAAGCTGTTGTTTTGTTTACAATTGTTACCCAGGCGCGCAAGCGCAAATTTCTTTCTTCTCGCACTAAAAAGCATCAATGACACATTTCAGAAATTATTTCGTCACTTTGACATAATTTTTGCACCATTTTATATTAGCCGTTACATAGAGTTTTATATATGGAAATATGTGCAATTTCATGTAAAATACAACTAAAAACAACTCATGGTTGTAGCTTTTATCAGTTTTGAAATATTTTCATATAAATAACAATAAGTGCCAAAATTTCAACCTTCAGTCAACTTTGACTCTACCGAAATGGTCGAAAAATGCAATTGTAAGCTAAAACTCTTATATTCTAGTAATATTCAATCAATTACCTTCATTTTGCAACAAATTGGAAGTCTAGCACAATATTTCGATTTATGAAAAAACTCTTTCCTTACGTCCGCGCGGTAACTCTTCCGAAAAAATAATAAATTTTTTCTGTCGTAATGTTTGCACCATTTTATATTAGCCGTTGCATAAAGTTTTATATATGAAAATGTACACAATCTTGTGTAGAATACAACTAAAAACAACCCATGCTTGTAGCTTTTATCAGTTTTGAAATATTTTCATATAAATACCGATAAATAGAAAAAAATTCGACCTTTGGTCAACTTTAACTACACCGAAATGGTCGAAAACTGCAATTATAAGCTGCAACACTTACAGTCTAGTAATATTCAATCAATTACCTTCATTTTGCAACAAACTGAAAGTCTCTAGCACAATATTTCGATTTATGGTGAATTTTTGAAAACCTTACGTCTTTGCGTTACGAATTCATGCATCATATTGTGATAATATTTTCTTTGTGTTGCTTTGATCGTTTTACAATTTTTTATATCAAAATCATCACAATTTAGTGTAAAATACAACGAAAAAACAATTAACTCATTAGCTTTAACCGTTTTGCTCACAGCGTGATTTGTATACAATTATACGTATATGAAATTTTTTTCGCGCTGTCATATATTCCAATATTTATATATGATAATGATATTTTTTTCATTTCTGATGGTTGAATACTAAACTTCAGGCAATGACAAAAAAGGAGCCAAAAATGAACTCTTAATCTTGAAAATTAAGCATCTTGTGATTTAAAAAAAAAAAAAAAATTCCACTTTGGCGATCACTCGCGAACGCCGCCAGCATACGGGAGACACTTTCAGAAATACCGGCTTGGCGTTTAAGGGTTAATGTAAAGAGCAGTTAATACATTAAAGAAAATACTACAGTGAATTAGTAAGATTTTAGTTTATAAATTTTAAAAAATTATGCAAGAATGAAGGAAACAACACAGTCCTTCACCGCATCTTTCTTTCTCTCAACTTACAAGGTCCCAAGCTTGAGGTCCAACAGCTGTCAAATATATCAAGTAATGTGCCAGGGGGGGGAGGGAGTGTGCTCTCTCTCTCTCTCTCTCTCTCTCTCTCTCTGCTCTCTCTCTCTCTCTCTCTCTCTCTCCTGAGATGAGAGAATTTTATGGTACACATTTATAATAAGTTTATTACTATTTTCAAATGATAGTAATAATAATAATAACTGTAATTACAAAAATCATATGTGAAAGTATTTTACAGAAATACTGCGTTATTCCATTTTACCCTACATCTTGTCTGAGTAAAGACGAAAGCGCTTGGATTTCTGGCTATCATTTTCCTGTGGGATTCGCTTAGTTACGTACATCTACAGTGATTTTTTAAACACACACACACACACACACACACCCCTACACACAGATATATATATAGTATATATATATTTGTTCATACACGAAACAAACCTTTCGGTCTTAACATTAGGATTTACTAGCGCCAAGCTGGAAACCGGTAGAATTAAAATTACACTTGTGAGATCCAGGGACTAATGGCATCTATACCAGGTCACGGGGCATGTATACCCAGAATGCCCACGGCTACCTGTGACCCATCAGTTATTTTTCCCTACCGCCTTTAAGATAAGACGTGTTACTGTCTATCTCATTTAAAGCCGTTTTTTCAGTTTTGCCCGTTCTTTATCCATTTCATTTTTTATTTTGCATTCCTTTTCTTTCTCCAAGTGTGATCAGTGTGTGGTAAGAGTGTATACGTGGTATAGATGGAGAAATTTTGCCTCAACAGCGGGTTCGTCTACCGCTTCGAAGAGGAGACAAAGGAAATGCCCAGGAGTCAGTGGCTTCCCTTGTCTAGGTTCCTAACCTCGGTGTCGACGGATTTCCATCCCAATCCAAACCGTTGTTTAGTAGGTTTTGCAGGGACAAAACCGTATGTACAGACTTTTACTAAAATTCCCCGTGTTTCTGTTTGTCGCGGTTGGTCGGTGGAACAGTGGAAGAAGTCTATGGGAAAAGCCAATACAAAAGAAAGGGGGGTGACGCCATCTTTGGCTGGATGACCAAATCTTACCGGCTTCTTTTGTATCGGTAATAAACCAGGCTGCTCCATATGTTTCTCCACCTGCTTTTGAATTGTCTCATACCCCTTCGGTTTTCTCCTAGCGGTTCTGTATCGGAAACGTCAGGAGGGGCCTTGGGTAATTTTATGAATAATTTGCACTCTCCTTTGTTCCCAGCAAGTAAGAGGGGAGATCCGCCATCTTTGTTCCAGGCTCCTGCTACGCAAGCGCATAGGTTTAGATGGGTTACGTGGTCAGCGCTGGCCTACCAGGCGTACCAACCTTGGATGGTCTGCTTGCGCATTATATGACGTCACGGTTCCAGCAGGGTCCGGCAGCGCTGAATGTTCCTCATCCCCCGGGCTTGCAATTTATGGGAATTAATGCCGATGCTTCTCCATCCCACTCAGTATTTACAGCGATGCAGAACGTGGGAAGTATTTGGCAGCAAACGTGCGCGTTACCCAGCAGAAACCTCTCAGTCTCTCCCTACGAGAGGGATGAAACGTCACAACATACGTCACACTCTGAGATGGCAGGCGTGATGACGTCACGACCGATTCTCGGCCTTTTTCGCTGCACACAGACGCTAATAACGCCTTCTGATCCAGTCAAATGCCAAACTGTAATGCAGGAACGTTACAGGATTAATAGAAGGAAGAGAATGAATAAGAGAGACAAAAAGAAAAAGTGTGATTCGCCTTCTTCGTCTTCTTCCTCTAGTTCGGCGTCATCGCTAGTCCGATAACGTCACGACGAGCGCCAGTCAAGCGTTGGAGGAGGATTCGGGAGTTCCTAGCGGATCCTCCCCGGGCCAAGAGGAGAAGAATCAATTCTTCCTCTTCTTCGGACGGAGACTGTCATTTCCAAGTCAGCAAGAAGGTCGGAAAATCAGTGGCTATTAAGCACAAGGTTGCCAGACGAAGCCGTGCACAAGAGTCCGAACAAGCGAGAGAGGTGACGGCCGGCGAGATAGCGGCCGAGGCGGAGTTGCCAGTTTCGGATCGCAAAAACTGCGATACCTCTGGTAAAATCGACGTTGGCGGCGAAAGGTTGCAGCACAGGATGGAATGCAGGTCCCGCCCAGTTTTTCGCCGTAAGGCTGTTCAAAATACGTACGAAGGACGATAAAGCTCCTATTAAAAGTACGAAAAATAGAGAGTTGGCAACCTCGGCGGATACGTTCGTGGAAGGCAGTGTCCGTCTGGATAGAAGGCCGAGGCCGGGCTCGCCGACGCTCGAAAAACGATGCCAATGCTAATAAAGACGAACTTACCTCTGTCTCAAGGGAGCCTTCATCTTGGAGATCTAGACGAGATTCTCGCTCTAGATCCGTGAGCAGAGAGAGAGTGAGACGTTTCTCGTTTCCCTGCTGACTATCTGGGATCGGCCAACGCTGCCAGCAAGATCAAGAGGCCGCGGCCCGTGGGCAGGCGGCCGTGGAATTTCCGGCCGTCTGTCAGAGAGAGGCGAGACAACATCTCTCGTGCGGAGAGTGGTACACTAGAGCCGGAGGAAGGAGAAAACCAGAGTTTCTGCCTCGTATGCAGAGGTTATTGATTTGATTCGTCAATTCAATAGCCTTTCGGAGAAGACAGAAACGCCGGCCAGTATGCTTCCTCCTGGAATTGACATGGCGTTTGGACTAAAGAGGGATACCAAGGTGTCGTATGATTGCCTTGTTCGAGTCCATGCGGAATCGGTCTTGCAACACGTGAACGCAAAGATTGCAGGAGGGATAATTCCTTAAGATCTAATAGATCATTTAAATTTATTCCCCCCTCCAATGATAAAGCAAAGGAAATATTATACGACACCGAAGGTCCCTTTGCTGTCTAGACAAATGAACCCTAATGTTGTAAGGTTAAGGCCTGGATTAACCTTGGATCAGGTTAAAATGGAGTGCCCTTCGATGACGTACCAAGAGGCTGCCACGTTAGAAGCAACAGCTTCTTCTGTCTTTCAGGCTGCGTCCTGGTTAGACCTTTGGTCAACAGCAGTGGCGCAAAATTGCATCCTCGGAAGAAACAAGGAAAGTAGTAGATGAACCATTGTTCATTAGATTACTACAGTCAGGGTCCAAGGCGATTGCGTACCTGACAAACGTAAGTGCCAATGTTTGGGCAAATATCCTTGCTAATGAGAGAGATGCAGCATTGGCTAGACTAAGCCGCAATGTGGATTTGGATTCCCTGTTAGCAATGAGGAATGGGGATATCTTGGAATCGCAACTACTGTTGCCAGAGGTCATACTGGAAGAAGCGATAGATAGAAGAAGGATGGACACTAACGATAGGTTGGTGCAACAGGCAGTCAGGAAAACCTCTAACAGTCAACTATTCCTTTGGAGGGAAGACAACAGCAGATGTCTCGAAAGAAACCAGTGAGACATAGCATCCCTAATAGAGTCACAAGACCCTCTTCCCAAAGAGGATAACTCATCGGCCCTTCACAATAGAAACAACAGAGGAAGGGGCAATAGGGGAAGGGGGAGAGGCCTCAAGAAGATAGGATGGGCGCCTCCCATCACTCGGCCACACCAGTGGGGGTTGCCTGGCAAATCACTGGAAGGTGTGGCAGGAACTAGGGGCGGGGAGAGCAGGGGTGGGTGGATGTTCTCAGGATCGGGTATTTGATTCCGTTCGAGATAACCCCGCCCCTGACAGATCAACCATTACCCCACGTCACTTATGCCCACAAATCTCAGAAGGCCACTATTCTGCAGGACGAAGTGAAGAAGATGATGGAAAAAGGAGACTGGGCAACAAGTATGCAGTCCGACAAAAGGCTTCTACAGCAGGATTTTCCTGAGGTACCAAAGCCAACGTGGGGATGGTAGGACAGTAATAGACCTGTCAACGCTGAATCTGTTTTTTTTTTTTTTATAAGGAAAACCAGTTTTCAAGATGGAAACTCCGAAAACGGGGTTCTACAAGCAGTCAGAATCGAGACTTTTATGCTGACAGTCGATCTAAAAAAGGACGCATACTTTTTTCAGATACCCAGTCCATCAGTCTTCAAGGAAGTTTCTCCGCGTTTCAGTCTTGAAGGGAAAGCTTTCGAGTTCAAGTCCCCTGTGCTTCGGATTGAACAAAACGTCTCCTCAAGTTTTTTACAAGAGTGTTCACCCTCGTGTCGGCGTGGGCGCACGCTCAGGGGATCAGGCTGATAAGATATCTGGACGATTGGCTGGTGATAGCAAAGTCCAGGGAGAAATTACTCAGGGACAGGGCGGGCCCTCCTGCAGCTTTGTCACAGCCTAGGTATTGTGGTGAATCAGCAGAAGTCGCAGCTGGATCCAAGTCAACGTTTGGAATATCTGGGAATGGTGATAGACACAACACAAGCCAAAGTATTCCCAACAGACCAAGAGTACAGAAATGCAAAACAAGTGGTGAATGCCTTTCTGGGAAAGCAGACACAGCCAGCAAGACAGTGGCAGGTGGTGCTGGGAATCCTAACCTCCCTGGAGAAGCTAGTACCACAAGGAAGGCTACACCTTCGGTCCCTACAATGGAGGAGAAGGAGTTTTGGTCACCAACAGTAGATCACCCCCGTACGAGCAAATTCCCTTGTCGGCAGAAGTGAGGAAAGACTTGCTGTGGTGGGTGGACGACGACAATCTGACAGTGGGTGTCCCCCTTCAACAATCTCCTCCCCAGACCTCTTGCTGTTCTCGGATGCGTCACTAGAAGGCTGGGGAGCCCATATGGAGGAGTTGATGGTGTCAGACAAAATGGAGTTGCAAGGACAGAGAACTCCATATAAACGTGCTGGGAGTTGAAAGGCAGCTTTCCCCTGGCTCTACAAGAATTCAGGGAGAGAGTAAAGGGACACTCGGTGGTATTGATGTCAGACAACACCACAGTAGTAGCTTATATAAACAAGCAGGAGGCCTAGTTTCTCGGCAGTTACATGTGATGACAGTTCAACTTCACCAGTGGGCTATAGAGAACCTGGTAGACATCAAGGCCAGGTATATTCCGGGAAAAAGAAACATAGTGGCCGACAAGTTGAGCCGCAGGGATCAGGTTCTGGGAACGGGAAGGAGTGGTCCCTACACCAACAGGTAGTGGACAGGATGCTCATGTTGTGGGAAGGGACCGATCATAGACCTATTTCGCAACCAGGTACAACAAAAAGTTGGAAGTGTATTGTTCAGTAGTCCCCGGACGCAGAGGCAGCAGCAGAAGATGCGCTACAACACCCCTGGGACAATCTGGACGTGTACGCATTTCCTCCATTTTGTCTAATCCGTCAGGTTTCTGAACAGGGTAATGCGGTCTCAGAACCTCAAGATGACCCTGGTAGCCCCGTTATGGCCGAAAGCAGAGTGGTTTCCAGAACCTACTGGAACTCCCTAGTAGATGTGACCAAGAGAGTTACCTCCATGGAGCAACCTTCTGTGTCAGCCTCACGTGGAGAGGTACCACCAGTCGGTGAAGTCCCTATCGCTTCAACGGGTGGAGACTGTCAAGTATCTCCTCCGAGAGCGAGGGTTTTCGCAGAAAGCAGCAACTCCAGATGGCAGGTAATATCAGAAAATCATCTGCGACAGTATACCAGGGAAGTGGTCAGCATACTGTGATTGGTGTCGTAGGGGGAACGTGTCTCCCTCGGTACCACTATTCAGCAGTTAGCAGACTTTCTGATATATCTCAGAACAGAAACATATGTCCTGTATCTGCAGTGAAGGGGTACAGGGCTGCTCTAGCCTCAGTCTTACGAATGAAAGGAGCGGACATATCCGTCCTTCATGGGAGTTGGCCATGCTGATGAGGAGCTTTGAACAGTCATGCCCACCCAAAGGAGCTAAAAGCCCCAGATTGGGATCTGACCAAGGTACTGAGTAGTCTGACAAAAACCCCCTTACGAACCACTAAGGCAGTCCACGATAGGAGCCTGACCCTGAAGACAGTCTTCTTATTGGCCCTGGCTTCAACCAAAAAGGTGGGTGGGGGAGCTACATGGCCTCTCATATCTCATAAAGCAACTCGAGAGGTTGGAGATCAATGGTGTGGTGAGTTTGTCCCAGAATTCGTGGCAAAGACCCCAAAATCCAACAATAGTAGACGGCAGATTCGACTCCTTTACCATACCTTCCTTGGCAGACTTTGTAGACAACGACAAAGCTGAAATGCTCCTGTGCCCCGTCAGGGCACTAAGGGAGTACTTAAGAGAACAAGGCACCTCAGGGGCCGGGGTGCCAGAGGTTGTTCGTAAGTACAGGACGGAACAAGAAGGAAGTGTCCCAAGAATACAATATCATTTTGGCTAAGGGAGACAATCAGAAATGCTTATACTGCAGAGGACAGAGGGTCAGATAGCCAGGTGGGAGCTAGAGCTCATGACATCAGGGGTGTGAGTGCTTCCCTGGCATTTAAGAAGAACATGTCTGTGGATAAAATTCTGAAAGCTGGCGTGTGGAAGCGCCAAACAACTTTCACCTCATTTTTATTTGAAAGATGTTGCCCATAGATCCTTGGACACCTTTTCCTTGGGTCCAGTGGTGGCGGCCCAACAAGTGATATAGCTCATCCAGTGCCCCTGGCGGGTCAGTTTGCGTCTAGTCTAAGATGAAGGTATGAAAGTAGAATGAATGGGATGACTGGTCTTTTTTCTTTACTACTTTCTTCCTACTCCTTTAACTACGGGCAGTATGAAGGAGAGTACCGTCATGTACTGGAACGGACTAGATGCAGGTGAGATGGTCAGCCATACTGTGAAGCTATCTTAGCTGATGATATACTTTTCAGTAGCACAACACCCCTCTGGATAATAAGGAAAAAAGAGGGGTGAAGGTGGATCCAGTAGCAAGGGACAAGAGTAAACATAGAATGGTATCTACACCCAGTGGGAGGAACCAATAGATCCGCTTATATCTTTGGTCCTAGTTCATTGTCCATTCTCTAGAATTTCCCTATATATTCGGAAATGGATAAGGTGGCAAACTTCCAGTCAGTTGTAGAGACTTACCTCCTCCAATAGTAAGTCTATCCTAATGTTAAGACCGAAGGTTTGTTTCGTGTATGAACAAATACCCACCAAATTTGTAACTAATTTGTATTTTTCATAACTAACAAACCTGAGGTCTTAACAGTTAAAGGCCCACCTCGAACCACCCCTCTAGAAGTCTAAACTGGGTTAGAAATATAACTGATGGGTCACAGGTAGCCGTGGGCATTCTGGGTATACATGCCCCGTGACCTGGTATAGATGCCATTAGTCCCTGGATCTCACAAGTGTAATTTTAATTCTACCGGTTTCCAGCTTGGCGCTAGTAAATCCTAATGTTAAGACCTCAGGTTTGTTAGTTATGAAAAATACAAATTAGTTACAAATTTGGTATATTGCTACGTCTATAGAAGCCTCGCCTTCCCAGCAGTGTTTTTAGTTATATTTAATTATAAAAGTAGCAGCCATGCCGTCTCCTGAAGCTACTGTTGTTGGGAGAGTGGGTATGTCGTAGGAATGATATTTTCCGGTCTGACGGAAGCTTAGGGTAAGAGAGGCAAGTCACAAGAGTAGCTAGGCTTCGAGAATGGATTTTAGGGACTTCTACAATAAGACCTATTTTCCTTCCCAATTCCCCCTTTGCTGGGCGTTGTTTATTTTTTTACCACCTTTCAGGCAATGCTCGAGGTGGTTTTTTTGGAAGCCCCCCCCCCCGTGATTCGAAAAACAAGCAGTATCGATCTCAGTCCGGCTGCGAGACGTGATCTCGGACAGAGGTCAAATTGCCAGCCCCCCTCCCAAAATTAGGCCTACCCACGGACGTACTGGTGGACACGAACCCCAGACCTGAACAGAGGTCAGGCCGCATTCTTCTACAAGGATACACTGAATATTGCATAAAGGTACGTCTGAAAGTGTAAACCTTCAACCCAGCACCTTTTTACTACCATACGACTCTGCTAAATTCATTTTTCAATTCTCATTTTTACCCCTTCTACATCGAAGCCCTTTGTCCTCATCGGGACCCCCCACGTGCTCCCCTTTGTGACTTGTTTAAAGACCAAGTTTTCGTGCATACCTCAGTGAACCATTCGAGTTTACCTTCCCCAATGTTAGAGAATTAATCAGCCTTAATCAAAGCAAGAAGTCAATTTTTCCCTTTTATCTCGTTTAATCTGGGATTCTTTTCCAGAATTCCTGAGTCACGTGTCGTCTCTCTGCCGCAAGTGTGCATTAACCCAAGTGAATGAAAATCAGCTTGAATTGAATGAGACTATAAGCCCCACGTGGGGGCCAATATCATTTAACTTTTCTCCAGGCCAGCACGGGCCTTTTTGTAAATAAAAAAATAGTTTTAAAGTAACGAGCTGAGTTTTCTGGCGACCTTCCCTCTAAAGAAAGAAAAATCATAACTATCAGTTTTTTACGGTAAGTTCAAGCATTCCCCCTCTTGAAATCCCTCAATTATTTCCGTTTACGTATCTAGCTTCTCTCAAGGCCCTATATAACGTAACATTGGCGACCTTGCCAGGATATGAACCTAGCTTGCTTAAAAAAAGCTTGTAAATCGCGTTTATCCGTTGGAAAACGTAAACTGTAAAATTATTTTACAAAAAGTAAATCAAGCACACTTGCAGGGAAAGAAGACACACTGACTCACGGTAAGGAATTCCATTCATTAATATGATTATTTTCTATAACCAATGTTAGCTTAAGGTACGTTTAAGTATTTTTATTGTAGAAGTGTGTTAAACAAATGCGTAGGTAGAAATCTTATTATTGTAACGGCGAATGCGCCAGAGCTTTATTTTAGCGGCGAGCAAACAATTTGCCCCGCGAATTCTCTGTTACTTTGTGCTGTCCTCGTCGGACGAGACAGAGCACGTGTGTAGAATAGATGCCAGAAAGAACCAGATCAAAACTAGGAAGTGCTTTTTGCAGGGTTTTTGTTTTATTGCTGTGTTTGAAAGCCTAGCTAGTTAGGAGTGTTTTACTAATAGTTACGGCAAAAGAAGTGTACAATTCTTTTGTCTGTGATATGTTTAGGGTATCCATTTTTAACTTAGTTTTCATTCCAAGTGTTGTAACCGCTACCTCTCAGCTTAAATTCAGCTTAGAGCATTCCTCGCGCCTGCGCGGTCCTCAACCAACCTTCGTCTCATTCACGCGGCAGCCATGTTTGTTTCCCCCTTTCAACATTATCTAAACAATTTAAGCAAAGTAACGTAAGTCTCGAAGTTTTAACATAAATAATATCGATCTCGGTACTAGTATCTATCGTCCTGCCAGAGAAATTAACGTAATTCGCCTTGAATAGAAAGTAGTATTTTGTGTTGTAAATGGCCTTCGCATTTACAGAGAATCAGCTGATTCGCCATCAATGCTAGCACACCGTGGTGCTAACCGCTCTTCTCGCCTCACGTGTTTCACCTCGCATCGCTCACTCGCGCGCTGAGCGAAAATTTCATTTCACTTCGCACTAAACGTAACCTCATTTACAATTGTTTGCTAACATCGTTTTAAAAATCCAAAAATTACCGTCATTTCACTGTTCACAAGGAGACCTAGTAATCTTACATAAAGTTAACGTAAATCTCAAGTAGAGAATCACAAGAATTGGTTAACGTAAAACCGCGTCTTTGTAAAATTCATATTGAACGCAAATCATTTCATAAGCGCAAGCCGCTAACATTAACGTAAACATCGATTCACCGCGAGCGCGTTATCATTTTCATAAAACTTTATCCAAAAGCAATTCTTTCATTAAAAAACGTTAACGTAAGTAAAATCATTTAACGCAAGTTGCGTCATATTAAACGAACATTAGTAGTTCAATTCAAATATAAGGGAGTTCATTCATATATCATTTTCAACCCTCTCCGAGAGAGAGAGAGAGAGAGAGAAAACCAGAAGCCCCAGTATTCACGAAGCCAAGAGTACTACATCTACCATTAATTATAGCATGCCGAATTAACATTATTTTAGTCTCTTGTGTCTTTCATTTACACAGCGTGATACGTACGCGCATTTGTGCCATTGCAGTTTGCAAGCATTTATTTATTTCATTTATCGAGTACTTCAGCGAGGGACTGAGCATTCCTAAAATTTCCATTACCTGTCGTTGCCCGAGTGGTCTTTTCATTTTCTTTATCACGAAAGACTTGCGTATAACCGCAAGCACAATTCGCACAGTGTGCCACGCAAATTCATTACTTCCAGACAGGGAAGTCGTTACCAGTTTAGGACTGGCCACCACCATTGCACGTCAGGTCATTACCATTTCACAGTGCCACTAATTCTTGACACTGTCCATCGACTGGCTGCTGAAGTATCCTCCCCTTTTACTTTCTCTCCTCCACTATTACACTCTGCCAGAGCAGTGCCATTTCACTTCAGTATATTTAAGTATACTGCATGTAGTGTCCGGGACACACCAGCACGATACCAGTGCTCCAAGGAACGCCTCCATAATGCCATTGCACCTGTACAGGCCGTACAGGTAGCATTAAACCTGCGTGTGTCCTTACTTGGAACGCCCAATAATTAGTGTGTCCGTGTACAGGGTCAGTGATCCTTCGGAACACTCAACAAGGGAACGCCTCCCCAAAGTGCCGCAATACCAGCACTACTAGTGCTGCCCAAGGAACGCCTCCTCATAAGTGCCGCGCACCTGTACAGACGTACGGGTAGCCCTATACCTGCGTGTCCGTCCTACGGAACGCTCATTCATTATAGAGTATCCACCATTTTGGATCACTGAACCAAGGAACGCCTCCTCATAAGTGCGTGCACCTGTATTGGACCTACAGGTAGCCCATTCCAGCGTCTCCCAACTTAGGAACGCCCTTAGTGTGACGTACGCCGTACACTCCATTTGATTTTTTCACCTCTTTAGAAGGTGCCAATCCAGAAGTGCCACCAACTTACGGGACACTTCCCAAGTGCCACAGAGCACCCAGTCTTCTCAGACTTTTTCTCTACCACGTCGCGAACAACACCTTTCCAAGTGAGTGCCACTTTCCACAGTAGGCACTCCCTATTCCATTCCGTACCCTCCTGGCCATTATTTTCATTTTCATCAGAGCCTCTACTGCAGCCTAAGGGAAATGTCTTCCCCTGCTTCCCAGCGACTTCTTTGCCGTAGAGCTCGAGAGGCTCCGAGTCCTCATAACTCTGGGCAGGAGGCTGGTTACACTGGACCAGCACTAGACCAGTGGATAAAGGCGCAGCAGGCTGCCGCGCGCCTGCAAGAAAGGAAGAAAGGGAAACACCAGAGAAAAGCCGGAGAAGCGAGAGAAAAGAAAGAGAAGCAGAAGGAAGGCAAGGGAAGAGGAGCGAAAGCATGAGCTCGCTCTCAAGGAGAAGGAACTCTACATCAAGCGGAGAAGGCCCGTAAGGAGAGTATCCTAGCTCAAGCCACTCTGCCAGCTTCCAGCCCTGCACCCACTGTCTCTCTTAGTCCCGCTGTCTCTGGTCAGCCTGACATCCTTTCGATTTGCGAGCCTGGTCCTGATCCAGTGCCGGAGATAGAAATTCCTGCCGCATCCTGCCAGCCTTTTACCTTTTTTAAACCGCCTACCTCCTCCCTTTTGGAAGAGTAAGCCCACCAGTTGACCCCGGACTTGTTTCCGAGGGTGATCCAACAGAGGACGTTTCACCGCCTGCCAGAGCACACTGCCAGCCTTGGTGACTCCACAGATTCGCAACCTGTGGGGCCATCTCGGTCTTATCATCCAGTGCCACGGAAGAGGTTTCTGGAACACGTTCTGCCGAGACTGTGGCCGCAAGGGTCACATGTCTGCCAACTATGGAGGGTGCGCAAATTTTAATATTCCTGCCATCGCAATGGCCGTCACCAATCCTTCTTCTCTAGGACCCCCAGCTAAGGCCCTATAACCGTCGCACCCCTCCAAAGCCATTACAGCCGTAAAAGCCACGTCAGAGCCTACGACGACTCTGGCGCTCAAATCTCCCTGATACGGGAAGACCGAATCCCCACCCCCGAGGAGCAACCGTCGATAGACGTCATTTAAATCACCATCGAAGGTATACAACCATATCAAGCTGATCCTTCCGACCGTTCAATTGAGGGTCACCATACCTCATTTTTCCAGAATTTGTACCCTTGCAGTTGCAAGCTACATTCCAGGAGGTTACGACCTCCTCCTAGGGCAAGACATGAAGTCTCCCTCGCTTTCCAAAAGCCTAGGGGTCCTACCCCACAAGGCGAATCACTCCAAAGCAAGGAGTCATCGAAGTTCTACTTCCTCCAGGAAGTACGTCCACCACAGTCTCCCCCGCTACCAAGGAGGAGATTGACCATTCACCAGTTCCGTTGCAAAACCTGCAACGTAAATAGGGCACTCCACGAATTGGCCTAGGTGCCCTAAGCCGACTACCAGCAGCGGACAATGTCCATTTTCCACAAGGCTTAGCCTTCAACAAGAGACAGAGCCTCTGTCTCTCCATTTCCAAGGGCACGCTGAGAGTATTGCACCTCCGGTACCCGCCACAGGTCCAGTCGACCTCAACCCTCTGCCGTGCCACTTGGCAGCACTGAGCAGTGCCAAGCTCCGTCCAGCCTGGACGTAGAGCCACCACCGAACTTGACCTCTGCGCCTGGCCCCGAGCTAGCGCCGTGCCTAACCTTATCAAGGATCCTCCTACAGGAGATCCTCCAACAGGCATGGAGCTTACCACAGCCCATGGCCATCACTAGTTCCGTCTTCTTCACCCTCACCACTGTCGCCCGAGGATGAACCTCCGGCAGACCTCACCTTCATACCTCCTCTGGAAAACCAGGAACTCCCGACCAGGATCAGCCTGGAGTTTTCCCCTTACGACGGCTGTCGCAGCAGCCGGAGTGAGGGCCTCCCTGCAGTAGGTTCCACCTCTACGACGGTTGCTGCGGATACCGAAGTAGGTGTTCTCCTGCAATCCCTCAGGCTACCACTGCCTCTGCTCTGCCGGCGTTTTCTGGCCTTTCCCCAGAGTCGGTGCCTCCGTCTACTCCAAGGACTGGTATAGCCAGGTCCTGGAGGAATGAGAAGAAGAAGAAGGGACGTAACCAATCATTAACAAACTAACACAAAAGAGCCACATGCTCTCCTTGACACCTGTGCCCGAGGTACAGTGTCGCATTCATTTGCAGAATGAATCCTGCACCTACCCAGAGAAGGTAGCCAGCCTGATCTCTGCCAGTAGCACTAACCCTCTACCCCTAGCCATTGTAATACTAACCCTTACTTAAATTATAACTACCTCATTGCATTTCCCTCCTGGTCAACTAACCACTCATCAATCCCCAAGCATCATTACCTCTTATCATGTATTTTTACAATTCCGTCGCTGAACTACTGCTGTGCGTACCACACTCTGGAATGATTGCGTCTTCATTTAAAATGTATTGAGTAGGTTAGGCTAATGATTTAGTACCAGGGCATTAGGTTAGTAACAAGTAGAATTTTCAAGTAACCTTATCTAGGGGTAGAGTAGACTGTCGTCACAGACAACCCGTAGTTATTACTTAGGCTAGA
This sequence comes from Macrobrachium nipponense, assembly GCF_015104395.2. NCBI lineage: Eukaryota > Metazoa > Arthropoda > Malacostraca > Decapoda > Palaemonidae > Macrobrachium > Macrobrachium nipponense. Next base: position 16,092,002 of record NC_087216.1, on the reverse strand, counting down.
TTACATCACTACATTAAGTTAGTACACTTAGCATCTTTGCCTATAAGTTAGGTAGGCCATTGTAGTCAGCCGTATCGCTGCTCAAAAAAACTTCAAGTTAGAGTAGAGAACTGGGTAGTCGAGCGATCAACTTATTTAAGCCAAGACCTTCACGCCCGAAAGGGAGTGAATGCCTTCTTAACAGGGGGAGCTGCTACGTCTATAGAACGCTCGCCTTCCGCATGTGTTTTAGTTATATTTAATTATAAAAGTAGCAGCCATGCCGTCTCCTGAAGCTACTGTTGTTGGGAGAGTGGTATGTCGTAGGAATGATATTTCCGGTCTGACGGAAGCTTAGGGTAAGAGAGGCAAGTCACAAGAGTAGCTAGGCTTCGAGATGGATTTTTAGGGACTTCTACAATAAGACCTATTTTCCTTCCCAATTTTGCTGGCGTTGTGTTTACCACCTTTCAGGCAATGCTCGAGGTGGTTTTTTGGAAGCCCCCGTGATTCGAAAACAAGCAGTATCGATCTCAGTCGGCTGCGAGACGTGATCTCGACAGAGGTCAAATTGTCAGCCTCAAAATTAGGCCTACCCACGACGTACTGGTGGACACGAACACCCAGACCTGAACAGAGGTCAGGCCGCAATCTTCTACAAGGATCACTGAATATTGCATAAAGGTACGTCTGAAAAGTGTAAACTTCAACCCAGCACCTTTTACTACCATACGACTCTTGCTAAATTCATTTTCAATTCTCATTTTTATTCCCCTTCTACATCAGAAGCCCTTTGTCCTCATCGGGCCACGTGCTCCCCTTTGTGACTTGTTAAAGACCAAGTTTTCGTGCATACCTCAGTGAACCATTCGAGTTTACCTTCCCCAATGTTAGAGAATTAATCAGCCTTAATCAAAGCAAGAATCATTTTTCCTTTTATCTCGTTTAATCTGGGATTCTTTTCCGATTCCATGAGTCACTTGTCGTCTCTCTGCCGCAAGTGTGCATTAACCCAAGTGAATGAAAATCAGCTTGAAATTGATGAGACTATAAGCCCAACGTGGGGGCCAATATCATTTAACTTTTCTCCAGGCCAGCACGGCCTTTTTGTGGGGGGAAATAAATAGTTTTAAAGTAAACGAGCTGAGTTTTCTGGCGACCTTCCCTCTAAAGAAAGAAAAATCATAACTATCAGTTTACGGTAAGTTCAAGCAATTCCCTCTTGAAATCCCTCAATTATTTCCGTTTACGTATCTAGCTTCTCTCAAGGCCCTATATACGTAACATATATATATATATATATATATATATATATATATATATATATATATATATATATATATATATATATATATATATATATGTATATGTCCTGAGTAAAGACTAAAGCGCTTGGATTTCTGACTATCATTTTCCTTTGGGATTTGCTTTATATATGTGTGTGTGTAGAGTAACCTAGCCTACAGTATACTGTATACTACATATACAATATAATTTAGAAATTTATTAATACAGTTGAATATCTAGGAAATCCTGTGGTTCGGCTTGATTTTAAATCAGCAGTCATTAGATCGTTCCGCCACCTCCTGGGACGCGCCACGTATTGTTTACAACTTCAAGGCAGCAAAAACTATACCATATATCCTTTGTTTGTATAAAATTAATTGTTAGTAATGTAAATATACGAAGTAAAATATGTTTTTGATATTAACCTTGGAAGAATAAATATATATTTTTAGATATTCCACTTCAGAATGCTCAACCGAGCCAAACCTTTTAACTTTTAATCAAAACAATGAGTCATTTGTCAAGCACAAATTCCTTAGTCTGTATGTGCTTGAGAGACCATTATGACAATGTCTTTTATTTAACTGTGTATTTACCAATTTGATATGCCACCCATGAGATTATATGATGCTAGAGGCAAGAAGTGCAAGCATAAATCTTTATCCATGCTAGAAAATCTTGATTTTGTTAGGAAATAGTTAACCCTTAAACGCCTAAGGGGTATAATAAAAATCGTCTCCCGTATGCTTAGGGGATCTCGGAGTGAGCGCCGAAGCGGAAAAAATATTTTTTTCAAAAAATGATAGCGCGCTTAGTTTTCAAGATTAAAAAGTTCATTTTTGGCTCGTTTTTTGTCATTGCCTGAGTTTAGTATGCAACCATCAGAGATGAAAAAAATATCATTATCATACATAAATAATGCGATTTATGATAGCGCAAAAACAAAATTTCATATATAATTGTATTCAAATCGCACTGTGAGCAAAACAGTTAAAGCTAACGAGTTAATTTTGTTTTCATTGTATTGTACACTAAATTGCAATCATTTTGGTATATAGCACATTGTAAAACGATCAAAGCAACACAGAAAAAATATTATCACAAAATGATGCATGAATTTGTAACTCGCGGATGTAAAAAAATGTTTTTTTCAAAAATTCACCATAAATCTAAATATTTTTGTAGAAACCTCCAATTTGTTTCAAAATGAAGATAAATGATTGAATATTACTATACGGTAAGATTTTTAGCTTACAATTTGCTGTTTTTCGACCAAAATATTTCAAAAATGAGAAAAGCTACAACCTTTAATTATTTTTTGTTGTATTCTGCATGAAATTCCACACATTTTCATATATAAAACTCTATGAAACGCCTAATATAAAATGGAGCAAATATTCCGAGAATGCGACATACACATTTCGGAGATTTGCGGCGGAGAATCCGCGCGCGGAAGGAAGGAAAGTTTTTTTTTTTTAATTCACCATAAATCTAAATATTGTGCTAGAGACTTCGAATTTGTTTCAAAATGAAGATAAATGATTGAATATTACTAGACTGTGAGAGTTTTAGCTTGCAATTGCATTTTTTGACCATTTCGGTAGATTCAAAGTTGACCAAACGTGGTTTTTTTTTATTTATCGTGATTTATATGCAAATATTTCAAAAATGAGAAGAGCTACAACCTTCAATTATTTTTTATTGTATTCTACATAAAATTGCACACATTTTCATATATAAAACTTTATGTAACGGCTAATTTAAAATGGTGCAAACATTACGGATCGCCGCACGTATGATTTTTTTGAAGAGAGTTACACCGCGCGGACGGAAAGGAAAATGTTTTTTTTTTTTTTTTTTTTTTTTTTTTTTTTTTTTTTTTTTTTTTTTCATAAATTCACCATAAATCGAAATATTGGTGCTAGAGACTTCCAATTTGTTGCAAAATGAAGGTAAATGATTGAATATTACTAGAATATAAGGATTTTAGCTTACAATTGCGTTTTTTTACCATTTCGGTAGTCAAAGTTGACCGAAGGTTGAAATTTTGGCACTTATGGTTATTTATGTGAAAATATTTCAAAACTGATAAAAGCTACAACCATGGGTTGTTTTTAGTTGTATTGTACTGAAATTGCACACATTTCCATCCTATAAAACTTTATGTAACGGTTAATTTAAGATGGTGCAAACATTACGACAATCGCACGTATGATTTTTTTCGGAAGAGTTAAGGGAGAAGCGTTTACCGAAAGGACGTAAGGAAAAAGTTTTTTTCATAAATTCACCATAAATCGAAATATTGTGCTAGAGACTTCCAATTTGTTGCAAAATGAAGGTAAATGATTGAATATTACTAAAATATAAGAGTTTTAGCTTACAATTACGTTTTTTGACCATTTCGGTAGAGTCAAAGTTGACCGAAGGTTGAAATTTGGGCTAGGCCATTATCTTTATTTATATGAAAAATATTTCAAAACTGATAAAAGCTACAATCATGAGTATTTTTTGTTGTATTCTACATAAAAATGCGCTTATTTTCATATATAATACTCCATGTAACGGCTAATTTAAAATGGTGCAAAAATTACGTCAAAGTGACGAAATAATTTCCGAGATGTGTCACTGATACTTTTTAGTGCGATAAGAAAGAAATTCGAGCTTGCTCGCCTGTGTAACGATTGTAAACAAAACAACAGCTTGATCCGTGAACTCCCAGCATCCCCCAAGGTGCGTGATTCAAAAGTTTTCGGCTGGTAGGCCTATAAGTATTTTTCCACGAATTTTTAAAAAAACTTTTTTATGTCGACGTAAATTACGTCTGGTCGGCACCCAAAAGACAATTTATCTCGACGTGAAATATGTCCAATAGGCGTTTAAGGTTTAACTGTTCATTTTCCTTAATAGATGGCGCCGCTGTGCTTTGTTTACGGTTTGACAGCGGCGGTTACATTCAAATGCAGTTATCGCAGAAATTCATTCATTATTTTGTTCCTCTCATTATCCTCTACATTAAAAATCAACCTAGAAACTAATAGTGATAATTATGAAGCTACAAAATTGTGGATATGAAAGTCACCGATAATAAAGTGCAGATTCTGAGAAGTTTAGTACTGTATTTAGACTTATGATTGGGTAGGCTAACTCGGGAATGTAGGCTAAATGTATTAAAGTACAATATTTTAAAGAAATTTATACTAGCTATATAAAGGTAGAAAATGGTTGAAGTTAAAATATATGAGTAATAAAAGGATAAAAAGCAGTGTCAGAACGTAGCTAGTAGTAGGCTAAGTCGGAAACTAGGCTATTTGTATGTGGAATTACCTAAAGGCTTCATTTTTAGGGATGTTTTCTATATTCAGATGTCAGGCTGCAGATAGTTACATATATTTATTAATTAAAAATACAATGAACATGCAAATTTTCCATGAATCTTTCAAAAAGTTGTACATTATTGTATCCAGTAATATTGTATGTATTTTCATGTTATTAAAAATACTAATGAAGCGGTCAATGTTTTGGTTTCGAAATCAGCTGAGGACAAATACGAGTTTAGTTCGCCATATTAAACTCAATTCAGAGCAAATTGCCTCGCTTCTAGTTAGTATAAAATATCTAGATACTTTACTTAAATGAGACAAGGTAATTTGTCATTATACGACATGTTTTTAAGTCGAAATATGAATTTAATACTTCTCATGAACTAAATTATTTTTTTCGTTAACAGATTGCATTGTGGGCATATTTATTGTGTAAAAATTGTATATGATCCATTCAGTATTTTCACTTGATTTCATAATAGTATGAGCTTTACCGTTAGTTACTTTACTTATCTTTTATCGGCATGAAAATAACAGTAAAATGCGTGTGTGGAGAGGCGGGAACTGAGGAAAAACTGTCGTATGTTCAGCTGGACACCATTCTTTCTTGCTCAAGTCGCTTCCCAGTCGTTTTAGTTGTGGGTGGTTGTAAAGTCGATCAGTCGTAACTCACATAGGTTGTAAGTCTACAACTAGCTGTAACCTCTCTCTCTCTCTCAATCTTTCTCCTCAACCCTCTCTCTCCCTCAGTCTCTCTCTCCTCTCTCTCTCTCTCTCTCTCACGTATGTTTATTTGTTTTGTAGTATAAATAATTTACCTCATAACTAATTTTCAAATATTAATAAGATTAATTAAAAATAGCCATTCCCCGTCTTCTTATCCACTTGGAGGAAGGTGGGGGAGTAAATGACAGTGTGATATATGAATTGGCGGAGGGGAAGGAGTCAGAGTCTAGGAGTTATTCTCTCTCTCTCTCTCTCTCTCTCTCTCTCTCTCTCTCTCTCTCTCTCTCTCTCTCTCTCTCTCTCTCTCTCTGTGTTATTGGCTGGAGGTATATATTTTTAATGGTAAAATGTTTAAGATGACTCTGAAATGATATTAATAATATAACCTCAAAGATTAATACAGTTATAGGGTAGTAATTTTAGGTATATTTGAAGTAGGATGTAATTTAAGGTATATTTGGTAACTGAACTTTCACAATAGGGAGCACTGTATATCTATTTTTATAAATATTTCTCTTGCAAAGCTAAATCTCGCAACTATTATTAGATATTGAACAAAAAGTTTAATGTTTGTTGTATGAAGGAGATTACATATTACAGCACAGTATATTTAGATCTGTAATCATTGTGTAACTTACTGAAATGCTGGAATACATGTGATTAAGGATTTTGCTTATAATTTTATTTCAGAATTTTTTTTTTTGTATAATTAACTATACCAACAGGAAGGTCTAGTCAGCTCGGAGGTAGACCTTGCAACTGCAGAGGTTCGAGCATGGAATCCCTTCAACGACATGACGCCATTTAGTCAAATGTCTGAGGATCATATATTTGGTGCTGAGTTTGATAAGATTCGAAGAGGATCCCAAAGCAGTAAGCATAAATTAGGCATGTGCTCTCTTTTATTTTTTTTGTTTGCAGTGTGCTGCATTTTGGTTTGCAATAGCCATGGTGCTTCTTTTAATGCTTGTTTGCTGGGTATGGCTACCATTTTGCAGCTTAATAAAATGTAGGCATATCGTGTGTTTGTGTATGCAAAATACAAGCAGACTGGAACAAAATCTTCTAATCTGGAAGTGCCTTTAACTGTATATAAAATAATAGATCAAACAGTCAAATTACTTTTCCAAAAGTGTTTTTCTTTGTACAGATTGGAAAAAATAAAAGTGGTCAGAGTGAATGTCGAAGAAATGAAGGATCATAGTTTATATAAGAAAGCTGGGTGCATTTAATGTTAGATATTAAAATGAAATAACTGTAATCAAATTGTTTACAGTGTTATTCTTGATCTTCAAGAGCACTAGTGTTCTCTTGCATTTAAATAATTTTGTAGAACAAATGAAGGCCATAACATTTTTAGTAGAAGTCTTCGCCTTCCCAAAAGGTTTGGTAGAAGGATTTATTTGAAAAAGGGTGAATACTACAGGGAAAATTGCAGAACATACTATGAATATCTTTCCACTCCAAGCCTGTTACTCCGAGTTAGGTCCTTCATTATCAGTGTTTTTTTTTTTTTTTTTCGTACAAAACTATGGCTTACTTATGTGTTGAAACATGTAGTTAACCCCAAAATTCATTTATTCCTGTTTGCTTTTAATTTTTGTAAGTTTAATTAGCTTCTCACCATGTCAGCACTTTATCTTTTATCTTATCTATATCTTTTTCAGTATGAACTTGATTAAAAGTTTATTAGTCTTGTTACAAACTGCGTTTGTTGTGTTGCTGATTCTGTGTGTGTGTGTTTGTTTGTTTGTTTGTTTGTTTTGTTTTGTTTTTTTCTTCAGAACAACATTTTACAAAATCTAACATAAGCAGTACTGGGAATCAGTAAAAGCCTCCTCAGAAGACTTTAGTTTATGGTGTTGAAAAGATCTCTTATGCACCTATGAGTCAGTGCATGCCTTGAATAGTAGGCTGAGGAAAACGCAGCTTCTCTTGATCACCATGTCCCTCCATACTTTACATTATTTTTAAGCTTCTTGTCTATTTTGGCATATTAATGGGTCTTTGCCTCCCAAAATATCTTTTTTTCTGGATTGCAGCAATGTGCCATGGACAGATAATTTTAATTGCTCTCAACACATAGCAGGTTCATAAACTTGAGCAATCCTATGAACCTGTCTAACCTAAAATTAATCACTTGCATATTTTATGTACTATAGTTTATCTTTAACCTGTTAGAATATTTAATAGTTTTAATGCAAATAAAGCAAAGTAGAAAATACAGTATATGCTTACACATAATTTATCAAAGACAACATTGAACATTTTTGGAGGCTTTGTTGGAAAACGCCAAGGGCCATTTACAATAGAGGAATGGAACTTAGCTTAAGTGCAGATGATGAACAGTTAAGATTATGTTGGAAGTCCCTGAGGTTTCGTTTTAAGTGGCCACTAGTTTACAGTAGTTTGTGCTCATGTCCAGTGGTGGGATTCGTTACTTTTCCTTTTCACTATAATTAGATATTATGTTACTGACTTAGTATGCAATATGGTTACCTGCAAATATGGAATGTTTTAATAGATGTTAAGATGTCATTTTACATTAAATTCAGTCAGAGCTTTACCATATCAGGCATAGGGGTAATTTTCCTTGACTTTTTTAAGAAAAAAAACAACCTATGTGTTGGCATATACACTATTGATTGTTTCATATTCATAAATAGAACACCTGCCTAAGTAATTGAAATCATAGTTCTCTTTTTTTTTCATACATTTTACAACATCAAGTTGGATGCCATTCATTTTGAGGCATCATTTATCAGGAGATTCTATGGAGCATTATTACAAATGTCCTGTTTGTCATCATTTTTAAAAAGAAGTTGAAGCTCTACACTGGTTTCCTTACCAGTCATTGACAGTACAGTATATATATATTTTTTTATTTGTAGGTATATCAAATGTGAAGAGTCGTGAGAGTCTAGTTATGTCTGCAGAAGATGACCCTTTTGGTGCTGCACCATTCAGTGCCCCTGGTAAGAATGTTATTTATTATTTCTTGTGAGTAGTCTTTGAAAAGTAGTATGTATTAGATTTATTTCAGTTTCTTTTCATTCATACTCTAGTTCAGAAGGTGTTTTTCTTGTTTTGAAAGATTTTATATATTCTATATTGTCAAAGGATATATATACTATTGTATCTTTCAGTATGTTCATGGTAGGGATAGACAACTCATGCCTTAGGAATTATGCTGCTCAGTTTAATATCTGTTAGTGATTGGATAGTCAACAGTTCTTCCCATTGCATTTTTAAGAACTTGATGGATTTTGAACTATATACCATTGCATCTTGAGTACCTTTTGGTCCAAATACTTTTAAAACCTTTCATTTGCAAAGCCATTTATTCAATAGTTTGACTTTGTTTTAAATTTACTTGAAAACACATCAAAAGGCCAAGTCATAAATCATCTGCAGGAATTTTAGACATTTGAGATTTCTGGTGTGTGCCTATAAAATTTGGTTATTTTCAAGTGAAAGTCAGTGGTGAGAACTTATTACATACCACATAATTGTTCATATAAGGAACAAACCTTTGGTCTTAACATTAGGATTTACTAGCGCCAAGCTGGAAACCGGTAGAATTAAAATTACACTTGTGAGATCCAGGGACTATTGGCATCTATACCAGGTCATGGGGCATGTATACCCAGAATGCCCTCGGCGTCCTGTGACCCATCAGTTATTTTCCTACCGCCTTTAAGATAAGACGTGTATACTGTCTATCTGATTTAAAGCCGGTTTTCAGTTTGCCCGTTTTTTATCCATTTCATTTTTCATTTTCTTATTACTTTTTCTTTCTCCGAGTGTGCTCAGTGTGAGTGTGATCGGTAAGAGTGTATAAGTGGTATGATGGAGATTTTCGCCTCAACATCGGGATCGTCTACTGTTTCAAAGAGGAGACAAAGGAAATGCCCCGGAGTCAGTGGCTTTCCATGTTCTAGATTTCTAACTTCGGTGTCGAGGGATCCTCATCCAACGTGTAGTAGGTGCAGGGAAAACGTATGTATGATTACTAATCCATGTTCTGTTTGTCGGGGTTGGTCGGTGGAACAGTGGATAAAGTTCTATGAGAAAGGCCAATACAAAAGGAAGGTGGTGACGCCATCTTTGGATGACCAAACTGTTACGGACTCTTAGATATCTCAGAGACAATGTTACAGTGTCGAAATATCCTGGTTAAAGGTCGACACAAATGTTACGGACTCTGAGGGAGGTCCGCTTCGGGTTCGATATGAAATAGTAAAAAAAAAAAAATATATCAACACAAATAGTTGAAACTGGGGATACGAATATAGAAAGAAACACTAACACAACAAACAAAAAGGTTTATTTACAAGCTTACTAACAAAGGTAAATGCAGAATGGTATCTCCTATTTACATAAAAAGATAGAATCTTACACTACAAGAACTGGGGGAAACAGTGAGGTAATTCAAATACTTGCTGCTCGATTTGGCGATTCAACGCGCTGGCTTCATAAATGTAGAGTGGCAATTGCAGACGTCCTCTTGACTCCGTATTGCAGAAACTAGTCTATTCGTAAGGCAGGAACTCTCCCCTTTTCTTCTCCGAAGTCTGCTCAACGTAAAGACAACTCGGCCGTCCACACCGGAAGACGACTAGACCAATATCCAACCAACTCTCGAACAACTCTTCTTTTGATTGATACTTCGTCGGTTCCTTCGTTTCTAGTCTCTCTCTGACGGGCGCGAAAGCCTCCTTACTGCCGAACTTCTTGAAAATGCGTTCTCCTTTCCTTTGACTTCCTTTGTGTTGAAGCAATTACCATCACACGCCCCCCCAAAAGAGAAAAAAAATGAAATCAAATTATTTTATTTTTTTCTAAAGAGAAGCAAGAATTGAACGGCAGGGAAACAATTCTGCATAAAGCTTTAATCCAGTCAAACACGCACACTTCCCCACTCACACACTCACTCATGTGATAACAGAAAATGGCTATTAGGCTACTCATTCTGAGAAAAATCTCTAGAGAGGCTACTAACTATAACATTATCCTTCTCTCTTACTTTTTCCGTTTTCTGAACTCTGATTAAAACTTATAAATACTAAAACACCTCTTGTTTTTTTCTCAAAACTAATCTCACTCAGTAACACTGTTACACGGGCGTTCATTATAATTCTGAAGCAAATTTACATTTACTGACTTTGCTCTACTCTTACCCACATTAATTCTATAAGGTATATTTCCCCTCTTCTCTAAAATTGAAAAAGGTCCGTCGAAATTATGAGATAAAGAGGAACCTTCTTTCTGGACTAGTACTAAAACTTTATCTCTTTCACACAAACTTCTCTCTTTTGCTCAAAGATGAGGGTTTCCTTCAGTTTCCCCTTTACTTCCGTTTGGGTTTTCTTTCGCTAATTGCCAAGCGCTTCCGTTCTCCTCCGCAAGCTGCCAAACATCTCTAAAATTGTTTTCATAATAATCAAGATTAGTTTTGCAATCATCTCTACCCTTACTTCTAGGCAAAGTTCCGAACATATTCATAAATACATTATCAAAAGATTCGCCTACTGAAGGAATATTACACAACTGAACTCTGGGAATTACTTGAATCGGTTTCCCGGCAATTTTGATATTCATGACAGCTTAAAGCATATCTCTTCACGTCATTTTTCATCTTAGGCCAAAAGTACGCCCTACTAATACACTTGAAAGTTTCATTTACTCCCAAATGTCCTTGCTCATCATGTGCTAACTTCAAAATTAATTCATGAAGCTTCCTAGAAACTACGAATTTTTCTGTGATTCCCCCTTCACTACCTGGCTTAGGACAAACATGACACAAAACTTCGTCCTTTACACAAAAAGTTTCCTTACACATATCGAGATCATCATCCAGCTCACACTCAAAAATTTGGGTTAGTGTCTCATCCTCTTTCTGCAATTTGACTAGCTCATCCTTATCCAAAATGTTAGAGCCTAATTCATCACCGTAACTAGGACTACATACAGGTACATTTACTACGTTACTCTCGACAGCTACGCCTTCCCCTTGGTTATCACTGTCAACCTTGATAGAGTCCGGTCTCTCAGCCACGCTCATGCTAAGATCAACCTCGCTACCTCTATCACACTCGTTCGAATCCACGAACTCACTCACGTTCGAATCCACGAACTCACACTCGTTCGAATCCACGAACTTACTCTCGTTCGAATCCACGAACTTACACTCGTTCGAATCTACGAACTTACACTCGTTCGAATCCACGAACTTACTCTGCCCGTAGTCTACGTCTGTATCTAAACCCGACCTAGTTACTACCATTTCAGGCACTGGAATATTCCTCACAACAGGATTCACATACTTGGATAAAGCTAAGTCGTTACCGACAATAATGTCAACGCCTTCAACGGGCAAACTGTCCACAACTGCAAGTTTTACTTCTCCTGACCCTACCTGACTTTCTAAATTCAACTTCAACAAAGGACAAAGAACACAAGTGTTAGGAAATCCACCTAACATGACTTTCTCTTCCATATTGATTTCTGCCCTGTTCGGCACACACACTCTTTGAATCAGTGAGACAGCAGCCCCTGTGTCTCGAAGCAAGACCACTTCTCTCGAATCTACTCCTCCAAAAGAGGAAACTGTGCCTTCCGACAGAAATTCACCAAAAACTTTCCTAGTTTCTCTCATCACATCATCCCTACTTGACGAAAGGTTAACTAGCGATACTGGTTTCTTACTGTCCTTCCTTTCTGCTGCACAATTTCTCGCTAAATGCCCTTTCCCATTACATCGGAAACAAGTTAATTCTGAGCCATCTTACTCTTACAAACCTGAGAGGTATGACCAGGTTTTCCGCATGTATAATAGGAATAGTCACTTCTACTCGAATTGCTATTACTACGACTGAAACCTTTACTGCTTTGTACTCTTCCAGACGAAGGATCATTTCGTTTCTTACTAACACTCAAATTATGAGTTAGACTATATTCGTCAGCTAGCCTAGTTGCTCCTGCAAAAGATACTTCTCGCCTATCCTCTATATAAAGTTTAATCTCAGGGGATACGTTATCTTTGAAGTTTTCTAACAACACTAAGTTCTTCAAAAATATCAAAATCCTCAACCTTAGCAGAAGTTAACCAATCAAAAAACAGCCTTTCTAACTTCTCACCGTATTCTACATATGTAATATTTTCATCCTTTCTCAAATTTCTAAATTTCTTACGGTACACCTCCGGTACTAACTTATATGCGCTGAGAACAGTTTCTTTCACGATATCGTAATTATCACATTCCTCCTTAGACATGCAACTATACACAGTAAGTGCCCTACCACTCAAAACTGACTGCAAATATAAAGTCCACGTTTCTTTAGGAGAACCTACTCCTTCCATTAACTTCTCAAAACGCATGAAATATGTCGTAACATCTTCCTCATCGAACTTTGGTACTAATTTTAACACTGAACTGATACCTAACCTACCAGCTCCGTTTTCGTTTTCGCCTGTCCGACTGTTACCGTTACGAGTACTTTCCCTTAACCGAGCAATTTCCAACTCATGCATACGTTCTTTCTCTCTCACTTCCTGCTGCATTACCAACACTTCTCTCTCTCTCTGCATTTTCCTCACTTCTCTCTCAGCTGCTCTTTCATCTCTCTCATACTTTTCTCTTTCTTTCCTTTCAACATACTCACGGAGATCATCCCCCTCTAGACCTAGTAGCTTGCCTAACTCAATAAACTCTTTCACCATCTCACTCATTCTGATTCTTTCTATATTCTCCCTGTTTCAAACTGTTAAAGTGTTGATAGCCTAGGCAAGGTCGCCAACAATGTTACGGACTCTTAGATATCTCAGAGACAATGTTACGGTGTTGAAATATCCTGGTTAAAGGTCGACACAAATGTTACAGACTCTGAGGGAGGTCCGCTTCAGGTTCAATATGAAATAGTAAAAAAAAAAAAAAATTATCAACACAAACAGTTGAAACTGGGGATACGAATATAGAAAGAAACACTAACACAACAAAGGTTTATTTACAAGCTTACTAACAAAGGTAAATGCAGAATGGTATCTCCTATTTACATAAAAAGATATATCTTACACTGCAAGAAATGGGGGAAACAGTGAGGTAATTCAAATACTTGCTGCTCGATTTGGCGATTCAACGCGCTGGCTTCATAAATGTAGAGCGGCAATTGCAGACGTCCTCTTGACTCCGTATTGCAGAAACTAGTCTATTCGTAAGGCAGGAACTCTCCCCTTTTCTTCTCCGAAGTCTGCTCAACGTAAAGACAACTCGGCCGTCCACACCGGAAGACGACTAGACCAATATCCAACCAACTCTCGAACAACTCTTCTTTTGATTGATACTTCGTCGGTTCCTTCGTTTCTAGTCTCTCTCTGACGATCACTGCTGCTGATCTCTCACTGATAATCTGATCTGTGGCTCTTACTAACTGGTGATCCCTCTCTTTTACGATCTCTTCCTCTTACGATCACTCCCTATATCTCCTTCTTCCCGCTGCTACTTCCTCCGTCGTATTTATACGGCATCCTGGGGGCGGAGCCTACGGCAAGCGTCACAGACTCCCGAGGTTTCTAGACATTCTTAGATGAATCTAGACGAGGTATTGCATCAGAAAATTGCTGCGTTTCTCACGTAACATTGGCGCGTTTTTGCGCTCCACAACACGCCCGACGATTCCAGAACAACCACGAAGATAGGCGCCTCCAACACGGGCGCGAAAGCCTCACTGCCGAACTTCTCGAAAATGCGTTCTCCTTTCCTTTAACTTCCTTTGCTATGAAGCAATTACCATCACACAAACCTTACCGGCTTCTTTTGTATCGACAATAAACCACACTGCTCCATATGTTTCTCCACCTGCTTTTGATTTGTCCCATACCCCTTCGGTTTCTCCTAGCGATTCATTATTGGAAACGTCAGGAGGGGTTTTGGGTAATTTTATGCATATATGCACGCTCCTTTGTTCCCAGCAGGTAGAGGTGGTGCATCGCCATCTTTGTTCCAGACGCCGGCTCCCGAAGCGCATAGGTTGGATGGTACGTGGTCAGCGCTAGGCCTACCAGGCGTACCAACCTTGGATGGTTTGCTTGCGCATTATATGGCGTCACAGTTCCAGCAGGGTCTGGCAGCGCTGGATGTTCCTCATCCCCCTGGCTTGCAATTTATGGGAAATAATGCCGTGGCTACGCCATCAAATTCGATGTTTACAGCGATGCAGAATGTGGGAGGTAGTTTGGCAGCAAACGTGCGGTTGCCAGCAGAAGCCGCACAGTCTCGCCCTACAAGATTGGTGACGTCACAACATACGTCACATACCGATATGGCAGGCACGATGACGTCACAGACTGCTTCTCGGCCTATTTCGCTGCACCCAGACTCAAATACTCTTTCTGACTCGGCAATACAAACTGTAATGCAGAAATTACAGGATATAGAGAAGAGAATGAATAAGAGAGACAAAAAGAAAAGGTGTGATTCGCCTTCTTCGTCGTCTTCCTCTAGTTCGGCGTCATCGCTAAGTCCGATGACGTCACGGTGAGCGCCAGTCAAGCGTTGGAGGATTCAGGATTTTGCGACTGATCCTCGGACTAAGAGGAGAAGAGTGAATTCTTCTTCATCTTCAGACCAGGACTGTCGTATCCCAGTCAGCAGGAAGGTCGGGAAGTCAGTGGCTGGTAAGCACAAAGCTAGCAGACGAAGCCGTTTGCAAGAGTCCGAACAAGCGAGAGAGGCGACGGCCGACGGACTAGCGGCCAACACGGAGTTGCCAGTTCAGATTACAAAGACTACGATACCGCTGGTAAAATCGACGTTGGCGGCGAAGGGTGCAGCAGAGGATAGAATGCAGGTTCCAGTTTTGCCCGTAAGGCCATTCAAAATACGCACAAAGGATGATAAGGCTCCTATTAAAAGTACGAAAAATAGGGAGATGGCAACCTCGTCAGATACGTTCGTGGAAGGCAGTGGATTCTCGCTCTGGATCCGTGAGCAGAGAAAGAGTGAGGCATTCTCGTTCCCCTTCTGACTATTCGGGATCGAGCCAACGGCGGCCATCAAAGATCAAAGAGACCGCGGCCGTGGAATTCCTGGCCGTTTGTCAGAAGATAGGGGTGAGACAACATCCCCTGTGACGGAGAACAGTACGTTAGAGCCGGAGGAAGGAGAAAACCAAGAGTTTCTGGCCTCATATGCAGAGGTGATTGATTTGATTCATCAATTCAATAACCTTTCGGAGAAGACAGAAACACCTGCCAGTATGCTTCCTCCGGAAATCGACATGGTCTTTGGATTAAAAAGGGATACCAAGGTGTCGTATGAATTTCCTTGTTCGAGTCAAGCGGATTCTGTCGTACAACAAGTAAATGCAAAGATTGCAGGAAGGGATAATTCCTTAAGATCTAATAGATCATTTAAATTTATTCCTCCTCCAATGATGAAGCAAAGGAAATATTATATGACACCGAAGGTCCCTTTGCTGTCTAGACAAGTGAACCCTAATGTTGTAAGATTAAGGCCTGGATTAACCTTGGATCAGGTTAAAATGGAGTGCCCTTCGATGACGTACCAAGAGGCTGCTACGTTAGAAGCAACAGCTTCTTCTGTCTTTCAGACTGCTTCTTGGTTAGATCTTTGGTCAACAGCAGTGGCGAAGATTGCATCCTGAGAAGTGACAAGAAAGGTAGTGGATGAATCTTTGTTTATTAGATTGCTACAATCAGGTTCCAAAGCGGCTGCGTACCTAACAAACTTAAGTGCCAATGTTTGGGCAAATATCCTGCTAATGAGGAGAGATGCAGCGTTGGCTAGACTAAGCCGCACTGGATTTGGATTCCCTGTTAGCGATGAGGAATGGGGATATCTTGGAGTCGCAACTGCTGTTGCCAGAGGTCATACTGGAAGAGGCGATAGATAGAAGGATGGACACTAACGATAGGTTGGTGCAGCAGGCAGTTAGGAAAACGTCTAACAGTCAAGCTACTTCTTTGGAGGTGAGGCAACAGCAAATATCTCGGAAGAAGACAGTGAGACTTAACATCCCTAATAGAGCCACAAGACCCTCTTCCCCAAAGAGGCTAACTCGTCGGCCCTTTCACAATAGAAACAACAGAGGAAGGGGGAGTAGGGGAAGAGGGAGAGGCTCAAGAAGATAGGATGGGTGCCTCTCATCACTCGGCCACACCAGTGGGGGTAGTCCCAGACACAGAGGCAGTAGCAGAAGATGCGCTACAACACCCTTGGGACAATCTGGACGTGTACGGATTTCCTCCATTTTGTCTAATCCGTCAGGTTCTGAACAGGGTAATGTGGTCTCAGAACCTCAAGATGACCCTGGTAGGTCCGTTATGGCCGAAGGCAAAGTGGTTTCCAGACCTAATTGAACTCCTAATAGACGTGCCGAGAGAGTTATCCCCATGGAGCAACCTACTGTGTCAGCCGCACATGGAGAGGTACCACCAGTCAGTGAAGTCCCTATCGCTTCATGGGTGGAAACTGTCAAGTATCTCCTCCGAGCGAGAGGGTTTTCGCAGAAAGCAGCAACTCAGATGGCAGGAAATATCAGAAAATCATCTGCGACAGTATACCAAGGAAAGTGTTCAGCATACTGTGATTGGTGTTGTAGAGGGAACTTGTCTCCACTCGGTACCACTATTCAGCAGTTAACAGACTTTCTGATATATCTCAGAACAGAAAAGCATATGAAAGGGGTGCCGGAGGTTGTTCGTAAGTACAGGACGGAACAAGAAGGAAGTGTCCAGGAATACAATATCGTTTTGGCTAAGGGAGACGATCAGAAATGTTTACATGACAGAAGACAGGGGGTCAAATAGCTAGGTGGGAGCTAGAGCTCATGACATCAGGGGCTTGAGTGCTTCTTTGGCATTTTATTTGAAAGACGTTGCCCATAGATCCTTGGACACTTTTTCCTTGGGTCCAGTGGTGGCGGCCCAACAAGTGATATAGCTCATCCAGTACCCCTAGCGGGTCAGTTTGCGTCTAGTCTAAGATGAAGGTATGAAAGTAGAATGAATGGGATGACTGGTCTTTTTTCTTTACTACTTTCTTCCTACTCCTTTAACTACAGGCAATATGAAGGAGGGTACCGTCATATGCTAGAACGGACTAGATGCAGGTGTGGTGGTCAGCCATACTGTGAAGCTATCTTAGGTTGTGGTATACTTTTCAGTAGCAACACACCCCTCTAGATAATAGGGAAGAGAGGGGTGAGGGTGGATCCAGTTACAAGGGACAAGAGTAAACCATAGAATGGTATCAACACCCAGTGAGGGAAACCAATAGATTCGCTTATATCTTTGGTTTTAGGTTCATTGTCCATTCTCTTAGAATTTCCCTAATGTATTCGGAAATGGATAAGGTGGCAAACTCCCAGTCAGTTGTAGAGACTTACCTCCCTCCAATAAGTAAGTCTATCCTAATGTTAAGACCGAAGGTTTGTTCCGTATATGAACAAATACCAAATTTGTAACTAATTTGTATTTTTCATAACTAACAAACCTGAGGTCTTAACAGGTAAAGGCCCATCTCTAACCACCCCTCTAGCAGTCTAAACTGGGTTAGAAATATAACTGATGGGTCACAGGACGCCGATGGCATTCTGGGTATACATGCCCCGTGACCTGGTATAAATGCCAATAGTCCCTGGATCTCACAAGTGTAATTTTAATTCTACCGGTTTCCAGCTTGGAGCTAGTAAATCCTAATGTTAAGACCTCAGGTTTGTTAGTTATGAAAAATACAAATTATAGTTACAAATTTGGTATATTTAGCTTAGCTTTTTAGAAGGGAATGAGGAGATTTGCAAATATTATTAGGGGTACGATTTGCATAGGTTCATTTTGCACGAATGCCTCATATTAATGGACACCATTATTTGGATTTGGTCAGCTTACAGAGGGCACATAAAAAGTTAGTCAGTAAAAATATATATTATGTATATCAGTAATGGATACAGATTTGATAACACCTAAGTGTATGATTTCAACTTCCTTGCTTAAACTTGTTGGCTTCTGCTGCTTCATAGCAAATCTCACCCCAGGATGTTCCACAAAATGTAGCAGCCTCATTCTTTATCTGTAACTGGCCTTGCCAACATCCTAAGCTGTGCACACGGTTCTCTGATAAACCTTTGCTCCTATGACCACATCATAGTGTTGATTGGCTTTCATCCACAATAAGGTCAATTGGATTAATCAATCATTTCAATCAATTGTTGTGCTTATACAGTAAAATCTCACTAATCTTCTCCAGATTTCCTGATGTCTGGATTAACTGAATTTATTTTTGTAAGACTGCTCAGGGCAAGCTAATAAATATACAAAATATTAAAATAAAAAAATATTAATAAAAGTGTAAATAAAGTCTATTCATAACACATTTCCTAAAAGAGGAGCATTTCAGACATTGACAAAGTTGAAAAACATCAAGTATGCTTAAAGTATACAGTTTTATCAAATAAAGTAACTATTATTGTGGTAAATGGAGAGGGTTGTGTGCAGTGGTTACTGGAATCAAAGATCTTAAGTGCATTTAAATTGTAAGAAAAAATTTTAAAAAATTAGTTTTAAATAATTTTATTCAGTTTCATATTTAGTATCTGTGTATGTTATCTTGTCATTTTGTTGAGTAAAAAGTGTTTTAGTATTGTACAGTAGATTGGAAAGAGAAAAAATACTTATTTTATTTTTATTAAATCTTTTAACTTTTCACTTAACAATGTTCTGCTTAGTAAAATGTTAAAGTCAGGTTTTCACAATAAAACATTATCATTTGGCACTTCAGTATATCTGTCTGTATTATCCGAAAATCCAGTTAAAAAAGGTCTGTAATAGGAATTTTGTTTTCTGTTATCAGGGTTAAGATATATATAAGATATTTTTTCAGTACAGAAGCTTTTATTCTAACAAAGTACTATTGATCTTCTCCAGGTTCCCGTCGACAGAAAAATTCCATGAAACCAGGGACAAACATGCAGATGAATAGTACTGAGAATTTGGTAGCATCGCCAACTGACCCTGCTTCAGGTGGAGGTAAAGATGCTTAATGCTACCATACACCAAGCATAATATTTAGACATAGACTTTATAACAGTAGTCGTGATACACATTAGCAACTGTCTCACCTATGTGACATGGACTTAGTGTTCTGTCTTTATTTTCACATGACTACATTCTAGTTGAGAATAATTTTTATTATAACAGTCCAATTCTTATGTTCCATGTAGTTATCCTTTAAATTGTTGGGTATTCTTTGAAGCATGGCAGTACATTACTACCCAACTTACTAAAATAATGGTATATGAAAGTTTACATGAAATGATTCTGCAGTATGTTAAACCTCTTCCATATACAAGCTTAGAATTGCTGTGGGCTCTAAGAGTATTTCCAGATTTAATAGTATGACAAAAGTCTGTAGCTTGAACTGTGTGGGAAGTTCTGGTTTAATACAAGTGAAGGCATGTTTCAATGCTTTATATGATTTGGTGCAGTGTCATTATTCTCATTATTGAACTGAACCTGTTCATTTCCCAACTTGAGAAAGTTTCCAGTATTTAGAGGCATTAACAGAAGCACCTCCCTAATAGGCTTTTATTATTTTTTTCTTATTTTTACTGCACATAGTTATACTACATGCTTGGTCTCATGGAAATTTCCTGTGGCAGATGAAATACTGTCTCAGAGGGAACTGATATTTCAAGTGAAAGAGTAAACTAATTCTAAAACCAGTGCTAGGGGAAAAGTGGTACAGGTAGTTATATTTGTTTAGCTTCAACTTTGGCAATGACATGAGTCAGTAGCCAGAATTATAAATATTCCCATCTAAGTAGTTTTTGTTTTGACTTACGATATGGCATACCACTAGAGTAAATATACATTGTGCCAGCCTGGTAGAAGGACAGTATACCTTGACTGCATATTGTTGGTTGGGAGAGCCAAGCTTGGTAACTAGTCACAGATTTCAGCAGAAAAGTTATTCTTTAAGAAATATCTTTAGTGAGATAGCTGAAGATTAATATTACATATTAAGAACGAATTTCAGGTCCAACCTAATGAGAATACTCATAAGTATAGTAAGTTGGTGTGTCAACATGTGGTCATATAGAGTAGCATTTCAATAATGTTACCTCTGAAACTGATCAGCCTCTGTATTTGGGCTCTGGAAGTCAATTGAAAAGGAAAAAAACAGTATCAAAATTAATTCAAAATTTAATCACCGAAGGATTGTGGTGAATGCAAAGTGAAGTTTTAGGCAAGTATGTATTACCCTGGTATCATTTCTTTATATTTAAAAAAGTAAAGAGGTTGGATTAGAATTTAATTCATACCTTATTTTGCCAGTGTGCTTAAGTGTGCTAAAAATTTTGTAGCCAAATGTCGCAAGCAAAGAAAAGATTAGGGGAACTTAGGTAGATTGATGGGCAACTGAAAAGCAACCAAGACTAACTATGAAATTATACCAGACTGCAGAATTGTGATAAAGATGTGAAATTGGATTAAATTTCTCAGTAGCTGTTTTGTAAGAAAAAAAAATGAGATGAAAACAGAGAGCATTTGCCATCATTAGTGTAGTTAATCAAACTCACTGATGAAAGAAATAGAATGTCATAAGTCAGTCGTTTATCAGAACTATGACTGCTCTGATGTGATTAATGACATTTGTCTCTGGTGTCTGATTTAATTAAGAAAAAAAAACATTTTCTTTACCCCTGTGATTTCCTTTTATTTTATAAAAGATTATTTGCATTTTTCTAGTATATTATTTTTTTAGGATTTATCAGTATTAAAAACACTAGAGGCTTCAGAGTTTTTTTTTTTTTTTCATATATTTAACCAGTATAATTTACAATTGATTTATCATGCTGCTGGTAATTGTTTGTCTGTCGTGTATTGTGCATAAATTTTCTTTTGATATTTCAAAAAGAAATTGTGATATTGTTTTTTGACATCAGTCTATAGCTTCAGTCAAAAGAAATTTTGACTTGTCTTCTAGTCTTAATATAGTGCGTGGGCTTATAGTGTATGGTGGTCATTCCCTTATCCCTCATTGTAAGAAATTTTGATAGTAGAAATTTATGGTCGAGTATTTCCTCCAGTATCCTATTTACAACAAAGACTTGAATTTGTCATCTGCATTCTTATATGTTTAATTTAGTTTAAGATTTAGTTAACAGAAATTCATACAGAAAGTGGAGGTACAGACTTTTTAGTTAGGTGTCCAATAACCAACATTTCCCTGGTTTTATTTCAAATTACTCTTCAAGTTTTTCTACATTACACAGATATCCTTACTGGTACATATTATCATGTATACATATACTCTGTGCAGTGCAGTAGCTCTTAAGACTAATTCTGTGAGAACAGTTTTTGTGATTGTCAGTCATTTGTATTTTATAAGTCAAAATCTGCCCCCACCCACTCACCCAGAGTAAATACTGTCAGTCATTTGTATTTGATATGTCAAAATTTGTCCCCACCCACCCAGAGTGAATAGTATTCAAAAGCCCTTCGATTCTTACTTTCTTAAGGTCTGTCTTTAATATTTCTTTGCATTTACCCCCTTAAAACATTTCAGTGTGTTTTATGCTATCATGTTTTCAAACTGTTAGTCAAGCAGTTTACAAATATTTTCAGTATAAGTTGTATCAAAATGTCCAATGGGGCTGTACTCGTTTATTCATTATTGAAATGTAAGGTATGTTGAAACAACACTTGTACTGTTGGTGTTATCTGCAGAAAGCCTGTCAAGGGTGAGACCGTGAAACATTTAATCTTGAAATTGTCATAAAAGTCACATTTGAGAATTTTGAGTAATTCCACTCATTTAATATTGACTCTTTTGACTTTCCCAGTTCATTTATTGCTCTCGGTATATTTCCTTTAAGTGAAGGACACATTTGGAAATTGATGATCTTTAGTTCACTTTTATTTCATTGTCGTAAATTTTGTTGCACTGACTTTCAGACATTTATTTTATTTGTTACATTTATTTTATTTGTTGATTTTAACCCTTCTTATTTTATTCACCTCAGTAATTATATTTTTGTAGATAATTGAGAAGCCTGTTGTAGTAGTGTTTCTAACTGAACTTATCACATAAATACTTAAGGATTAGCTTAAAGAATTATTTTTTATTCAAAGAGCTTTATGATGTATTCTTCTGTGTTCATTTTTAGTCTCTTTCCCATGTGCGAGGCCATATAGAGAGATTGTTTATCACTAGATCATAACACACTGTCTTCAGTAATACAGTACTAGTAAGTCTAGTCTACAACGTATGCCATGATTGAAAGGGAATTACAGTAGTAGGCCCCATCCGTGAGATTGACTTTAATCATAGTAAATTTTTCATAATCATAGTAAATTTTTCATAGTATGCTAAAGTAAAGTCCATTACACATTTTTACAGTGTAGCACTATTCACTGCTTATGCTGGCCAACAGGCTAAAGATATGCTTGCATAGTTTTAATTTGAAGTGGTGGTCTGTGATCCACCCTTTTACATCTCTGAGTTTTAAATTTCCTTAAGAAACGTCAAGGTTGTCTATTGTTGACCGTCATTCAAAGCAAAGGGCATATGTTTAGCTTACTTTTAAATTGCATCAATCAAACTGAACATACCAGGAAAGGTATCTGTCTCCCTCACTTTTAGTTTCATTTCACTGAACATCACAAGTTACGTGATTTGTGATTTGGGTGGTATATTATTTATACGGTTTTCAATTGCTAGTGATATAGGAAACTCAGCAACAAGTTATGGCTGCTCAGTTTTCTCAGATCTCATAGATTGTCCCTGATACTAAATGTAGCAGACTTGTTGTCTCAAAGTGCATAAGGTATTTTTACATACTCAGTTACATACTCACTCAAATCACAAGCCTCTGAAGCCGTTTACCAACCACCATTGCATCTTAGACTACACAGATGTTTCTTCCCAAATTTTTTTTTACCACTTGTCATATCAGTAAATGATTAAAAGTCATGAAATGGATTTCATTGATCATACAGACATATATCTTGAGAAAATGATTGACACATTGGTTTCAAGAGAAATGGGTGAATTACAAATTGGTTTTAAGAGAAATGGAGGTGTTAGAATGTTCATTTGTTGAGTTCTTATTATTTATTGAACCAGAGTATGGAGAGCAAGTTATTAGGATTATAATAGATAGAAGTACGTACCTATGGGTCATGCAGTCATCACATAAAGGATCAAGGTTGCTGAGGTGTAAATTCTTTATACAGTAGCTGTGGGTCTTTTTTTTTTTTTTTTTTTTCTTGAGCTAGGGTTGTTTGTTGGATGATATGATTGCTTCATGGTTGGAAGTAGCTTTCTCTAGTCATACTTCTTCAGAGCAGAATGCTATGAGTGCACATCCATTTTTGTTGGTATGACTTAGGAAATGTTGGTGAAATTACTCCGGTAGTAGTCAAATTCATAGCTTTTAGTATTTGGTTATTTATTTAAGAACATTACTGTTGTTTTGTTTGACGTCTAAAGTAGTTTTTGAAATAAGAGAATTATATTATCAGTCTTCTGTTGTTGTACTCTGCATTTGTTAATTATAATATATACACAAAGTGCATACAATTTTATTTTATAATATATACCATAATATGAGAATTTGAATTCCCTTTGAAAATTTATATTTGCATATTATTTGATAGTTCAGTGACTCAAAGCTCAAAAATATTGTGAATGTTAGTCACTCACATTCCTTTGAAAATTGTTTACGATGGCAATGACGGAAAGTAAAGATTAGTCAGATTTTTCAGGGTCTTAAGCCTTATTTTGTTTTTTATTCTGCATTATTTGCATTACAGTATTCCATTTCATTCAAAGTTTGTTGTTTTTCATATTCCTAAAGTACTCTGCCATAGCTCTGCACTTTTAAATGTCATTCCATGTGAAGTGATGTCAGGGAATTTTGTGACTGGTACACACTTGTTAGTTGTCACATATCAAGGCTGTGGAAATCTGCAAGTTGTCATGAACATAGGGTACATTATTTTCAGTAATAATGTGTCATTTTTGTAGTACAGGAAGCTTCGTTATCACTATAAAATTTGGTTTCACAAATTAAATCATTCATGCTAAAACAGTTTTCATCTAATAGTTTGCATTGAAAATGTTTCTGTTCCAGCTAATTAATATTAAGCTGGGATGTAAAGTGCCACAGTTGATTGTGTAACATAAAAATATCTTTTTGTTCTTCAGTCTCTGTTGATGATGAAAGTTATTTAAGGGCTTCACAGAATTGCTGTCAAGTGAAAAAATTATTGTCTACTTAAAACTTTAAATTCTCCTCATCAGTAAATGTGTTATACATATTTTGCCCAAGTTGGTGCCTAGGACCTGTTATCTTTCGACATTTACTGTAAGAAAACATTCTAAAGTTTTAATTAGTTACTTACACTGTATACACAAGTAATTGATATGTATGATGAAGTTTTGTAGGGTGAAGGCATCCAGAATTTTTTATACTTAATGATAGGCATATAGTCTTATATCGTGCACTGTCAGTACTTTGACCATTCCAAAGTGAGTAGGTTATAGGGTAGCCAACAACTGCTGGCCAGATGATTTTTAAGCTCAAAAATACATATTGACAAGCATTTTATTCTTAGTATTATTTCTATTTTAATATAAAAAGACTTTATATCAGAGAAGATTACATGATCATTTTATTAATAAACCAACTTTCTAGTTTTTAGAGATTTTATTGTTTTATAATTTTAACCATTATTAAATTTAACTCGTGATTTTCATTAATCAAACTATGAAGTGTGTACACATAAAGTTAATATTCTTAGAATAATGCTAACTAAATAGTTAAATTAAACAGTGAATCAGAATCTTTCAAATGAATGTTACACTTAACATTCATATTGCTCACTTGTGGCAAATCACAGTAACATGACCTGACACTAAAGGTAAATAAAGCAAATTTCAAAGCCTTTTTCAGTGTTTTGATGCAAGGCTAAAATATGAGGATCTGTTACTATTTATCTTACCAACCATTAATCTACTTAATGATGTAATAATAAAACGTTTGCTCTTTTAATGTCAATCTCTTTTGGGTTTCATTTTGTTCAGTAATGCCGATGACAAATTTTTAATTACTTGCTTTACAATCTTTGATTGGTTTTAACTGGTTTCCAGCTGGTGCAAGAAGATTATCCTATTGTTTAGACCTCAGGTTTGTTAGCTATGAAAAATACAAATTGGTTAAAAAATTTGTAATTTTTTCATCGCTAACAAACCCGAGGTCTTAACAGTAGGATAAATCTTCTGGTGCCAGAAGATTTATCATACTGTTAAAACCTCAGGTTTGTTAGCTATGAAAAATACAAATTAATTAAAAATTTCTCATTTTTATTGACTTTAAAATTTGCTTAAAGGCTTACTACTTAATGCTACCTTTGGTTGTATCTGGTGAAGTTAAGTTTTCAAATTAAAATGTGGTAATCCAGGTTCTCAAGGCTGAGTGTCACTTATATCCGTGTGCAAGGCACTCATTGTGTTTATCTTATATTTGTGCAACCATATGTTAGCTCTGGCTAGTTCTACCGTAGGATGGATAGGCAGCACTTGATCACTGATGTACTGAACAAATTTGTATTGAAGTTGTTATAGTAGGAAACTTCTATAATTGTTAGATGCTGTGCACAAAGACATATGTTGGTGTTTGAATAGTAATTTGTGTGTCATTCAGACACCTTTGCTAAAGTTTCATACTTCACGAAGAGATGGACACCAGTTTCAAGGTTAGGATTAGGTAGGGTTGTCAGATATAATGTTATTTTAAGTGATTATGTTAGATTATCGCTGAATTTGTATTTGGTAGGTGTGTTACATCATTGTCATAAAAGGAGTCAGGCTTAATGTCTTGCACTCATTTTTGCATTTAGCATATTACAATGTCAGTTTTATTTATCCTCACATCGTGTATAAGTATAGTTATCTGTCCAGAATGTTTATTCTAATTCTTTATATTAGTTTTGTAATTAATGGTGTTGTTAGCCTTCTGGAAGGTTAGTCTGGGAAAGAATGTTTTCATTAAGTTAAGATCATGTGATTTTGCTATTTTTATGTTTCTGTATTGTAAAGTATCTTGTTTTCAAATTTGGGATAGGAACAGAAAAACAGAAAGTACTTGTTTCTTATCCTTAAAAGTGAAGAGCTTAGACACTTAAGTGCTTAAAATTGTGATTCACTCTGGATGAAGTGTAAGTTAGACAACACTATTAAATAATTAAGATAAAACATATTGTAGAACATTGATTCTCATTTTGAGGCACTATATTTTCATGCGAGATTACCCTTTGATTTTCGACTTCTCATAATATTTACAGTTTCAGGAGGCTATTTATTGTTAGATGAAGCTGGTTTTCAAAGGGCAATTCCTTGTTCATACTCAAAGATGATTGCTCAGTGATTTCCTTTCTTTTGGAATTTGTAGTCATGTGTTAGTTGTTGTTTTTTGTAATGCTTGAGCACTTTATTTGGAGTGGATTTTTATGAGTGCCCACTTCTTTGTTTTGTTGTAAGATTTACAATCTCTTCTCATGAGTCATATTTCTTGCACTGTAGAGATATCTTTAATCTTTATAGAAAACTTTGGCATTTCTGTGCATACAGTATTTATGAAATTTGATCTGGTAAACTTGATTTGCCAGTCCAAAGTCTCTTGAATTAAGGATCCATTAACCAGGTTCATTTCATTTCCTTCATGTCCTTCCTGTTGAGGATTGATTCATGGGATTCTTGTTTAAAAAATGAAAATAATAGGGAATTTTAGCAAAGCATTGCTGACATTGTTATATTTGTGTGTAGGACTCCAGCACTTTCATTCGTGTGTGTGTAACTTTAAGTTATCTCCCAAATGGTTTGGTGCAATTTTATGGAATTTTTCCATTCAATAGGAAGCATCATGGACATTCAGCATACAAGTTCCTTTGTATATATGTTCTAGCTCTCATCTTTCTCAGTTTTTTAATGGGCATTTCTACCTTAAATAAGATGATAACAGTTGCTTTTGGCAGAGTGATGCCAGTAAGTTAGTTAAGGATGCTAGTAAGTCTTAGATTGTGAATCAGGGATGCTAGTAATTTATACAAAATGTAGGTTCTCCATATCACAACTTGTTTGATGCAATCTGAGAGGAATTCTTCTTGAGATAAGAAACATCACAGAGATATTTAGTGATCAAGATTCCTTCCCCTTGAGTTTGTATTTTTCTACATGTCTGGGCTGATATGGAGGGAGAAAGAATATATACAGTTGTTTTAGAATTAATGCCAATACTCAAAATGGTTATCTGCTTAGAGTACATTTGTAATAACCATGGTATTAATTGAAAACTCTAATGCACAGATACAAAGGTTTATCAGAACAGGAGCAAAAGGCTCCTTGAATTATTTTACAGTATACTCCTCTGTAACTTCATTCACAATGTTCCAACATTGCCATCCCATGGGGGAGGAGATTGGGTCGTAGTCTTCCAAATCCTCCTCAGCATTGAAAATTTCATTACTGCCCCAAATTTGGTAACTACACTGGTGAGGTTTGAGTTTAGGAAAATGGGTAAAAGTCTGATGATTCTGTGTTGCGTGAGCAGGTCATGAATCAACAGTTAAGCAATTTTGAGGTTTTTAAGTGGTGAACCCATATCTTCCTGTTTTGATAAGGTCAGGTTATACTCTGGTATCATTTGAGGTACCCATCTTGTAGACGGCTCCTTTATTTTCACAATGTAAATCGGGATGGTGCGCAATGTGCCAGCACTGATAAATGCAGTTTTTCAAGCAAAGGTTGTTATGTTTGGATGTCCAGTCACAAGTTATCTTCTATTTAGCCTTTTACACACTTGAATTCAGCAGCTAATATTATGATGGAATAGGTATAAGAGTTCTAGTTAAGTGTGGTGATCATCTTCAATGGATTTCATTGGAATTCTACCCCTCAATCATTGCACAACTTTCTCTCTTGTCCATATGAAGATTTTACTTACACATAGTGACTTTAAAAGGGCCTCGTGTGAATTGTAATGAAGTTTTTTTGTAGTCGTTAAAGTAGTTGTAGTCGGCATCACATGAAAAAATTTGAGTTACTGTTGTTCTTTTTTGGATGAGGCCAAGATATTTCTTTGGAAGGCTGTTTCCCATCTATAAATTGCTAGTGTTGCACATCACCGATCTTATTTTTCTCGCGTGTATGGCTTTGTAGTTCTTTTTATTGTATGTTTGTTAATAAAGTGGGTCTTTATTAACTCAAGACGAGAGTAATTGCCATGTTTATTCTTTACTGATTTTGTAATGCACATTGTGGTAATTTTCTTCCTTGTTTTTGCTCATACTTACAGGAGAGGTAAATGATAGTGGCCCTTTCTTTTTAGGGACTGAAGCTATGATCTCATAAAATTAATGTGTAATATGGCTAGTAAATGTAAAGAACTTTTCTTGCAGTAAAGCTTTTTTAAATATATTAAAAATGATTGCATTGCATTATTTGTGAATGTGGTTGCACAGTATTTCATCATTTGTTCTCTTCTGAAGTGAAGTTCTTTGCTTTGTGATTTTACTGGTTTAGTATGAAAGATATTTTTTGGCTTTTGAAATATTTGGTGTATGGCTTGGGCTTTGTGTTATTTTGGTTTTGAAAATAGTCATAGTTTCTTGAATTGGAATTGCTCTCTAGCATGATTCAGTATTTTACAGTTTACCTCCTGTTGAGTTAAGTAAAAGGATTAATAATCAGTGTAATGAGCTTGCGAAAAGAATTTAATTCATTTAACTTTTCTTGCTTCTTTTTTTCATAACTTAGAATCCTTATAGCTGTCAATAAGTTCATCTGTTGGATGACAGCATACACAGATACCAAAGATTTAACATTGATCCATTATTAATATTTTTGCTCACATTATATGATGGATAAGTTATTTGTCCACTGTATTTACCACAGTATTCTCTACAGCCTATGATGGTGTTGGAAGTTTGTTCCTGTTATCAAGCACCAGAGTTTGATGACGAAACTCAGCAGCTTGTATAATTGAGTTCCATGACATGGTTTGACTTCAGGATTTTTTACCTTTTAAAATAAATAATACAGACGGTCCCCCGTTATCGGTGGGGGTTCCGATAAGCGAAAACCGCCATTAACTGAAACTCAGCCATTTATGGGTCTGATAGCCGGTTATCGGCGCCATAAGAACCCTTATGGCACCGATAACCGGAACTCATCCCGTTATTGCCCCATAAATTGCTGTTTTTATGGCGGTAGATAAGTGCTATAAAACTGGATTGCCGAAAGCAGGGGAATGCCTGTACCTTACTTCACGGTGCAAGTCATATTTTAAAGTTTAGTCCCAGAGGTAAAAGAAAATAATTGTCACATATATCTCAAGAATTTCAGTGCAGTATATCGCATAAAATTTGGGAATAATACAGTGGTCCCCCCGTATTCGCGGGGGATGCATACCAGAACCCCCGTGAATAGTTAGACACCGCAAATAGTTGGAACCCTTATAAAAACGCTAAAAACAGCCTGTTTTGTTAGTTAAAACTCAAGAAAAACCCTCTAAAATTTTTTATACCTGTTTTTTTAAGAGTTTTATCACAAAAAGTGCATTTTATGATGAAATTGATAAAAAAAACCAGGAATTTCTGGATATTTCTCATAGAAAAATACCGCAAATGTGCGAATTTTCTGCAAATAATGCGGGGAAATGTTCCAGAGAGAAATCCCCGAATGTGTGAGTCTGCGAATCCAGAGAACGTGAATACGGGGGGTCCACTGTATATACCTCTTTATTTCTCTTCGAATATTTACATGACATAAAAAAAAAATAGGATGGCAAGATTATTAAGAGGGACACATTTATCTTTGATACTTATGGAAGTTAAAACAAAGAAGTTTTGTGTATAATTTTGAATTCGTCAAGAACTAGGAAAAGTAAATATTTTTGTGAAAGAAGAGTGAATTTTATGAAACTTAAGTGTTATCTTGGAAGGGCCTCAAGACTCCTTTATTTTTAGATGTTTTGCTGAAAGACGAAGAATTTCTTTTGTTAGATCATGAACAATCTGACTGACCAATTCATTGATCAGGAAGAGGAAAAAATAAACTCAGCATGATAGTTATTTTATTTTTACTTGGATTTTTAAAGAGTAGTGATGAACATGTGCATATTTATTATCTGGATTTGTTGAGTCTTAATTTTTTTTAGGTTACATTTTTCATGGGTCCAATTTTCATAAATTATCAAATTTGTAATAGGAGAAAGAAATAGAAAGCACTTTACATTTATTCAGTCTTAAGAAATATATTTTAGTAAGAATTTAATTTCTACCCATAAGTTTAGACAACCAGCAGATGTAGTAAGGATAGTATGAAAATTGTCCTGATGGTCTTGTCATTCTCTCATTTTAGCAGGTACTATAAAAAGATTTGACATGATCACTAAAAATGTGATACTTTTAGCAATAGAATACCTTATTAAACAAATACTATCTCTAATTCTTCACATTTGTGGTTGATAAATTTCCCCAGACACACTTGAGTTTTCTATAAAAAAAAAAGCGGTGACAGCCAATCATGTCTTTGGGTGGTCTCATGAAGAACTGTAGCTACTAGAAGAGCAGACTTGGAAGGAGGGATGGTTGCATTATAGAAAAAGGGTTTATAGGAAAAAAAGTTTCTTCAATTATGATTGTTTTATGATAAATCCATGCTTTGTAAGTCTCATTATGATCTGCCTTAACCAGTGGAAAATAGTGTTCACAGTTTGGTGGTTATTGATTTGCTTTATGAAGATAAAAACATTGAATAGTTACTCTTAGGGTCTTTAGTCCTTTGAAGATGCGATTGAAAGACCTTAACTAGTAAAAAGTATTTGGTTACAGTGTCTACGGCTGTAGAAGCCGTAGTCCTGTGTAGGCAGCTAAGTTTGTGCATGTCCTTAGATATGGCTGTGATCATTAACACAGCCAGATTCATAGCTCCTGATCATGGAGTAGCTCAAGTCATCCTGCAGATGTGTTGCATACTTATTGCTGAGTATTTTCACTCTCTAGTTGCAATCCTCAATGCCATTTCTACAAATGTGAGCTCTGTTGCCTGAGGACTATATGGTTATATCACTCCCCATACAGGTCCTGGAGTCCATGCTAATCTGCTTGTGAAATCAGAGGTCCACATGGTTGAACACTTAGATCCAAAACATGGATTTCATAATACTGGAAGGCATTACAGCTAAGGTATGGCTCATAGATATCCTGTGATCAGGATTGTCCGCAATACTCCAGTGCAAACTTTGGGTTTACTAGCTGCACTGATACTAAAGCTGCCATATCCATAGTCACCAGTGCTACTGCTTATGGCCATGATCCTTGATGTGCCTGCTCCTTTACAATTCTCATGAGAAACCCATGGAATATCACTAACATAGTCTTCCTTTTGCCAGCATACTTGAGGTGAAAGATTGAAAGACTGGTATGCCATTAGTCTACTCCTGGTGTAGTTTTGTTGTTGGAGCATACTCCATCAGGTGAAGACAACATCTCCTCACTTTTGACCTGGATAAGCATTAGTTGAGGGAGGAGTGGTGCTGGGTTGAACAGCACAAGGGCTACATTGGACATAGGAATGATTATCTGAAAAGAGTCATTCTTCACAACCATGAAAAGAAGAAACAGCTATCAAACTAGGAACATGCATCAAACATTTCAAAGCTGAATATATTTTTGATATCCTTGAGTCCCATTGTCAACAGGTGGGACAGGAAAAACTGGCATCACACTTGAGAATAGCAATCTCTATATGGTTTATGGAAGTCCCTCTCAAAACTAGCCATGAACACATGCCAAGGCTTAACTGGTAAACTAACACACCTATTCTGCAGCATCTCCATTCATTTAGTACACAAAACAAGTACTATGTCTAAAAGGTTAATGAATTAAAATATTAATGATGACAGTCTGGTTAAGATATTGACATAAATGACAGGGAATTAATACATAAAAGAACAAGTGCTATATGACATAGGACTACATTAATGAAATTTCAAAGAAGGCTACGTTAAGAAGCAAAAATTCAGCAAAGTTAGGGATGTCCATAGAATGCACACTTTTAAATGACACCCAAAAAGTAATTAGCAGCATGTGCAATTGGGGAGTCTAGCGTCACATTTGCACGTTCTTGGCTCCGGATATTTTCCTTAGGATAATTTAAGTGTGTTTCAGGAAATTTATTTACCAACAGATTAGGAGGTTATAGATCCTGAATTTTTTCTGAAACAAGTAGGAATGTCAGCCAGTTGTTCTTATCATGTACATTTATTTTGAAAATTAGGCCCAAACTGATTTCACCCTAAGCAAACCAAACAAGTCCTTGGACAGCAAGATAGAAAGTGCAGTGGATTCTGCAAAACTGAAGATAATATCTGTTAATCCCATTCAGTTTGTCACTTAAGCAATATCAACAGGATATTGAATCTGATGAAGTCTGTAGTAGTATTCACATCAGATAGAGTAGTGTTTTTCCTTTCCTTATATTCGTTACAAATGACATTCAAAACAATTTGTTAGTTTATAGGGAGAACATAATCATACTAACTACTGTCATAGTTCTGTAAAATTAGGGCATATCATTCATTAGGAATAAACTATAATGAAATCATTTTAAAACTGGTTTGTTCAATACTGAATGACCTCATATCTGATATGAATGATTCATGAATTAAAGGAGAACAAATTTTGGTTAGAAGTACATATTGTGTACGTTAGGTTTTATTTATTCAGTCATTTTCCCAAAATTGCTCATGATTTTGATTAATTAAAGGACATTTTTGTTTTGGACTCATTTCAGTTGTATGGTTAGGTTTTGATTTTTCGTTTGTTGTTTGATATTAATTCGGTAATTTTTTCTTGAGCTTCATGATGGTGTGTCACCTAAACTCTCTTAGCAGCATATTACATATCAAGCTTTGGCTTTGCAGACCTGTAGGTACTGCATGGAAGTCATTAATTTGGGGCCAGCTAGTATGACCAATCTTTCATATCATTCACCTCCACTATGTTGGGTTTTCTTCCTTTCTGTCTTTAATGAAGCATTTAAATTACCTCTTAGGAAATTTGCTGTTGGATACCTTGAGAGGTAAAGGGAATTGAGGTTCATTTTGGCCATCATACCATTTATTGCTCTTGCTTTTAAAGAACTGGGAAAAGGTTTTAGCAGTGAAGATTAGCCCATTGCCAGATTTCACCATGTTGCATATTTTGGTTTTCTGATATTCATGGGCAAGAGATGTAGGAAAAGGAAACTAGGAAGATGTAGAAGGCGATTTTAGAGCACAACCATGAGCCTATGAAGTTACATTGCTCTTTGAAATTACATTTCATATGTAATGTACTTAAGCCTGCATTATTTGTGATATTGATAATAATAATTTATTTACAACCAATAAGTTAGGGATTCCATAAAATTTCATTACAATACACTATGTCTCAGTTGTGAGATGATGATTTTGAAAGCCTCTTTAGGGCACTATAGGCTTAAGAGTAGAAATTCCTTACCAAATACTGTAATGCTTAGTTTATCAGTTTGTCCCTCATTACTGCTCAAGCTGCTGCCTTCTCATCAGGAGCATGACACTAGTAACATGTTTTTAACTCCCATTCTACTAGCACACATACAAATGCTGTATGCATTCTACCAGAGAGGACAACTCCATCCCAGACAAGGATTATTGCCCCCTGTTAGCTTAGATAGCTGTAGTTTGTTAAGTAGGATATAATTTTTTACAGCCTTGCCAGAGTTGTGATGTTCAACTCAGTGGCCTGATCAAATTATCTTCGTATAAAAAATGCCAACCTAATCAGGTCTGTTATAAGAGGAACATAAGACAAATGGCTAAGGTAGGATATTTTAAGTTGGAATAATGGAAAGATAATGGCATTTGGATGTTAGTGACTCAGTTGGGATGGAAAACAAGGGAACAGGCCATCTACTTCCTCATTTTATAGGCATAGCCTAAGTTCCACAGACTTCACTGACTTGCAAGCAAAGGACTTTCATTCCATCTGACAGCTTTCCCTAGATTAGGGATTAGAGCCTTGCACATATCAATACATGGAAGGGGGAAACTTTTAGCACAACATTTAAAATAACCATATCAGTTTCATTATGTTTAGAGCACTTTAATCTTAGAATGTTCATTGTATTAGCCACGGCATGATGTGCAGTTGAATTAAGTGCCTTAGTAAATTAGTAAGGTTATCGAAATTAAGTGCCTTTTTTATTGAATAAGTCATTAGGTTCACTGTGTATAATTTTTTAAATTTTTTTAGAAAATAAAATAAAAAATAACAGCATAGGTTGTACGTTATAATGGAACTGTTGATTTTGTGTGCCGTGCTTTCCTTAAGTTGCAAGTTGTGTACCCATTTCAGAGGGTGATCTACTGGACTTCTGATACTAGGGCAAAGTATTGATGAATTTGGTAGTTGGCAATAGAGCTGTATTTGTTTATACAGTACATATTATGGGAAACTGGGCAATGCTATGAAAATTGACCAGTGTTGTGCCTCTGATAATTTCAAGAGAATTTGCAGTGTAGGCATAATTAACTGTTATTCATAAAAGCACATTAATTTTTTTGAATTAACTAAAAGGCCATGGAACTGACTTTCAAGCACATATTCAAATTATAGGATCTGTGTATGTGACAAAGGCAAGGATAGAAAAACCAGTAACAAAAGAGCAGGATTAGAAACACACAAAACTCTAATGAAGAAACTAGATAATTAATAGTAGATAAATATAATGTCAGACCATAGGGCCACTTGCATTTGGTATGTAGGGAAGCATTCCAGACAGCTCTGAAGTTAGGAGCATCATACCCGTTAGCATTGTGACAATTTGAAAAAATATTGGGTAGGATTATGTACAACATAAAATTGTATTATCTTAATTGAATAGGAAATTTGACAATTCGTGCAGATAGAAAAGATGAAGAGTTTGAGGCACCATGGATGATATGGGATATTCTGAATTAGTAAGTAAAAATTATGAAAGTTGACCAAATAGTAAATCTCAGGTCAAAATCATATTTACCCTACTTGTGGAAAAAGGAAATTCCCAGTTCTTGAAATTTTCTGTTGAAAGTTCTGGTATGCAGAAATGCTTACATTCACTTTAGAGCAACATTTCACCTCAGTAGACTTTAAAAAAGCCGTATGTAACTAGTAGCTTTCTGACATCAGTGATTTTCTAATGTTCAACTATCGTTTTGTCATTGGTAATACACAGTTTGAGGAATACATACATGATAAAGCATTAGTAATCTCTCTCTCTCTCTCTCTCTCTCTCTCTCTCTCTTCTCTCTCTCTCTCTCTCTCTCTCTCTCTCTCTCTGTGCCTGAACATAAAAGGATTTCACATTTTTTCTCACTGTTAATGGTCTAGAATGAATTTATGTTATATATCTACAGTAACCCCTTTTAACTTTCCTCCCTTCCATCCAAACATTTAAGATTAGACGCTCATTTCTCCAGCCTATATGTCCACATGGCCAAGCCACTTATGCTGTGCAACCAGTTCATCTCAAAACCTTCAATTGTCTTCATTTCAATTGCATTTAACAGCCACACTTCACTTCCATGAAGGAGAGTTGGCTCAACAATCCCTTCAGTTATTCCCAACCATTGCTTCCACACAGTCCAAGTATTCCCTAATATTCCACACCCATGTAGCTTTCGTACTCTACCTGTTTCTTGAATAATTTCTTGTATCCTACCGTCATCCATTATATTTACTCTAGAATATCTACCGTTTAATAATCAACCACATTACTCAAAGTACTACTGTAAACTATTTATGACCCCATTCTTATCCCACAACTTAGCAATTTTTCTCTGACTTCATCATACATCTCCATAAAAAAAAAGGCAGTCCCTGGTTATCGGCAGTCCAGATTAATGGCGCATGTCTCTCAAGCTAACAACGAAAATTGGTCATTTTCAATGTCAATATAAGCGCCTCAGTGGCGTGGTTGGTATGGTGTTTGTGTCCCACCTCGGTGGTCGTGGGTTCAATCCTCGGCCATTCCATTGAGGAGTGAGAGATGTGTATTGCTGGTGATAGAAGTTCACTCTCGACATGGTTCGGAAGTCACATAAAGCCATTGGTCCCGTTGCTGAATAACCACTGGTTCCATGCAACGTAAAACCACCATACAAACAAACAATGCCAATTTCTGCTGATTGACGCTGATAATAACCGAATGGCGATTTTCGGTAATCTGCGACCTCGTAAAGATAAGAATTGCCAGATGCCACAGATTCCATGCTTTACAATCTTTGATAGTTTTTAACTGGTTTCCAGCTGGCGCAAGAAGATTATCCTATTGTTAAGGCCGAAGGTTTGTTAGCTATGAAAAATACAAATTGATTCAAAGTTTGTGTCATTGTCACATCGTTGGAATGGAACCCCTGCCGATAACCAGGGACTGCCTTGTTGTAACACATTTTAGTCCAGAGGCCCGCTTTGGTTTTACCTTTCCCTGGAATTTGACTATATATGGGCTTTAAATCACTGTTTTTGATGTTGAGTCATTTTAAGAGTTAAATGGCTATTGCTAATTAAATCACTTATTTTTTAATCTTAAGCAGATGTTTCCATACTACTTGTGAATTAAATGATAATTAAATAAGAGATAGAAAATTTACTATTCTATAACTTTGCTCAACAAGGGAAACTTATCCTCATTGTGATTATGCCCAGTTAGTAGTGTTTGTACAGTGTTAGTACAGTGTTCTAATAGGCCGTCATTACTACACTAGTGTAAATAAGTAAATTGTATACAGTAAAAATTTCTGTTCGTCTGTCTATAACTTGTCTCTGTCTGTAATATCTTTCATCTCCCTTATATGTCATCAATTTATCGGTACATTTCTCTAATCATGATATTTCTTAAACCATTTTTAATTTTTCTACTCTATTTGTCCATAAGTTAAGCATTTGTATTGAATTTCTCTCTCTATCTCATTTTGTCATTAATTACTCTTCAACAATACTATGGAAGTCAGTACAGCAAATTACACAATGAAATATTCTAAGTTCATTTATGCAAATCTATTGAAACTAACAGAAACTGTCATATGGGATCTCTCTCTCTCTCTCTCTCTCTCTCTCTCTCTCTCTCTCTCTCTCTCTCTCTCTCTCTCTCTCTCTCTCTCTCTCTCTCTCATATAATATTCAGGCAGTCCCCGGGTTACGACAGGGGATC
Organism: Macrobrachium nipponense; assembly: GCF_015104395.2. Lineage (NCBI taxonomy): Eukaryota > Metazoa > Arthropoda > Malacostraca > Decapoda > Palaemonidae > Macrobrachium > Macrobrachium nipponense. Next base: position 16,054,390 of record NC_087216.1, on the reverse strand, counting down.
CGTTCTTGAGACGCGTTGTAACCCGAAAATCGTCGTAAGCCGGAACATCACCAAAATTGCTAAGAAAACCTTATTTTTAATGCTTTGGGTGCATTCAAAACTTATTACATTTTTCATCAAGAAAATCTTCAAATATTGATTATTTTGCATTTTTGGTGTCATATTTCTTGTGCCAGATGAGCGTTGTAGGCGTTGTAACCCTGGAACATGCGTCGTAACCCTGGAAATAATTTCTGATTAATATAATTGAAAAGCGCCTTAACCTTGGAATGTCGTAAGCCGAACCTGTCATAACCCGGGGACTGCCTGTATATATATATATATATATACTATATATATATATATATATATATATATATATATATATATATATATATATATATATATATATATATATATATATATATATATATATATATATATATCTTTTTTTTTTATCCTCAGTGTAACCTTTGAAACCTTTCTAACCCCTCTTCTCTGATTCACAGTATGGATACAAAGCATGAAAGTCATAATGAAAAATGTAAATTAACTACTAAAAACTAACCAGAACAAATTCCTGGGCAGAGCAGAATGTTTTAATGGGTGATGAAATGACATTAAAATGGTTGTTGTGTTTATAGTGGTATTTGAACATGGATTATAACTGTCCTCTTTGACTTTTAAGTAGGGAACATGAAGTGAGAAGGCACAAGTGTTGTACAATACAATCAGTATGTATGTAGTAACGTCTGAGAATCAATTTTTATAACAGTGAGCTTATGTAAATTACAGGAGCTTTTCATTGGTAATTCACTAAAAGCAAATTTCTCTATTTTTCAAGTATGTATGCCTGCCTAGCCTTTCCAGTAATCTTGTCTCATATCAGGAAAAGTTTTTTGCAGCCAAAGTGTTATGGAATTGGCTAGAAATTTTTCTTGAATGAAAATAACAAGCTAAAGTTTTAACAGTTTTCACACATAGTACATAATCATGTGGATCCAATAATTTTTCAGATTCCTTTATGAAGCTTTTGCATTTTTATTTGAGCTATAGGTACTCTGCAATATTGAGTATTTTATTTTATCAGGGTTTTAGTATATTTTATTGGTTTAAGATTTTCAACTTTCATTAATTTTAATTGTAGTAATATATTTTTTGTTGTAATTTGTTTATATTTGTTGCATTATCATTGCATAATTTTATTGGATTTTATTACGTACCTTGTTTTGTTTATCTCATTGAAAAGCAAATTACCTAAACTTTTTTGAACACCTTTCGAAACAATAGTAACCCCTAATGTGTTGACAGTTCTAGAATGTTGAGCATAATGATTATTATTATTGCAGTAATTTTTAGGTGTATGACATTGACAAAGCTATAAAGCTTCAAAACCTCAGGCTTTTTTCAGACTAGCCTAGTAAAGAGATACATAACCAAACTTATCGCAAAGTCGTAAATGTATTTTAAGCAATGAAGCAGTTTTATTGCTCTCTTAATGCTTTTCATATTGCATAGTTAAATCAAATGATCAAATTTAAACAAAACTATCATGACCTCCTGGTAAGCTTTTTAGTTATTTTGTATTTTATTAAAGTCTGAAAAAGTTTTTTTTTTAATGTTTTGCATGTTTATTTTATTCAGTAATGATTTTTTAAGATGATAAGAATTTCGGTCTACATGTAAGAGGCTACAACCCTGTATATTTAAATAAATGTTTCAAAGTTCAGTTATTTTAACATTATTAAGTATTTTTATATAGTATTGTTATTACTTGTTTTATATTGTAATGAGTTTTTGTTCATACACAGAACAAAGTTTATTTTGCTATATAATTTTTATGAAATGAAAATTTTTTACCAATATTTATCCATTTTCAAAAATTCTGTATACTAATTGTGTGGGTGGGGGGTATGGTGATGGGGGTGCCTTTCACTTTACATCTTTAGTACAGGTGATAACTCATGGTAACTTGAACCTGTGACCAGGATGTGAGAAGGTTCATTTATGTAGGAAGAATCAGGATACAATTACAGCTTTGAAACTTTGAGGATGGTTCAATTATGCTAATGTTAGTAGCAGAGGGACTTGTGGGTTAAGAATATGCAATCTTTGAAGGCTCGTGAATAATGTCCAGGGTATGAGTACATTGAGAGCTGTGGGTCCTACAGCATTAGTGGTTGAGGCTTTACTGTTTGAGAGGTTTTAACGAAAAAAAAAACTTTTGAAAAACTTATTCTTCTTTTTTCTTGCCACATTGAGCAAATGTTGCATGGTTGTGACTGACATGAGTTGGTTTCATGAAAGGAATGCATTTAAGGGTCGGGTCCTTTAACATACTTGCTTTTTAAAAAATATTATGAGTATTTTGAATGTTGTTCTATTTCCCAACCAATGCTGTGCTTCCTCTGTTCATCTTTATCATCATCATCATCTCTTCTCCTTCTCTTAAAGAATTTTAGTAGGTCTTCAAGTTCTTCATTGGTAAGGGATCCTCTGTATCCTTCTGTGTTCCTTGATGTTGTTCTTTATCACATTAGTTAATTCCTTACCATCAACTTCCTTAACAATTTTCAAGATTATTCAGACTTTCATTAAGAGAGAGGAAGCCCTTGAAGGTATTGACTACCTCAGTCCATAATGTCTTCCAACCTGTGCTAACTGTCTAAGACTTCGGTGATCTACAGCTTCAGGAATAAGTAGTTGCATTAGCAGCCGTAAAGTTCTTCCATAAATTCCTGTTGCTGTAGTCAGTCAGGGTTAGCATCAAAGGCAACACAGATCTTCTTGATGTTAAAGCAGCTACAAGTTGCCTCAGTGCACTTTATGATGCTTTGATCAGGTGGCAACAGCAGTGATGTGTTGGAAGTCAGGAACGTCACTTTCATATTCTTAGTACTTTAGGATATGAGGATGGTTGGAAGCATTGTCAATTCTTTTTAGGGTATGTAATTTCAGGGATGATAACCGAAACATGGCCAGGCAATTCTTGTTAATCCTATGGGTGTTAGGAGTGTTTGTTCAGTACACAAGCCCAGCATATGAGTGGTATATCGCCACACAGCACTAATGTGAGGTAGTCTTTCCATACATTGAATCATGGGACTTATTTTGTGCTTTTATGAATGTAGATATGACTGGGCATCATTTTAAGAATATTTGAAAACAGGAGGGTAGCCTTTTCCTCAATGAGTTCCTTGAACACCTTTTGGATTGATGATGCTGCCTCAGTAACATCAGATGCTAATTCCTATGCTTGACAAAGTTACCTAGCCTTCCTTTACTAGCCTTAAAATCATCTCCCTCTCTTCAACCCTTTCTTTCTTCTATTCGCAGGGCAGTGTTACTGTGCTGTGCCTAAAATTATTTAAAAAATCTCTATAGTATTTTTTATAAATTTTTGCTGTTCTTTTAGTCTCAGCCAGCACTTGGTCGCTAACTTGAGAGAAATTTGCCACGGTAGGATTAGTTCATTGAGATTTACACATTTTTTCCCTCTCTACAGTATGGCTGTTTGAGTATTTCTTAACTAAATTTCAGGCCACTTCTCAGTGAGAGTTGATTCTTTCTTCACTCTTAGAAGTCATTTTCACCAAAAGAAAGAGAAGACATTACCATGTACACACACACTCAGCATATAAAGTGTCCAAACAATAGTCAGACAAAGAATGTTGCAAGTTTACCTAGACCAAGTCATGTAGGCACACCTGAAAAAGCACCAGGCTGCACTGTATACCTACAAATAACTTTGCAGATTTGGCCCTGTTCTTGGCAAGTGGAAAATTCAGTTTACATTGTGGAACTTCCTGGGATTTTTTGTAGAATATTTTTTACATGTATTTAAGTATGCCTAACTTGAGGGCCTACTGTATATACAATATATACAATGTATCTATACATATAAATGCATATTTCACATGAAGAAATTGTGCCAAATTGGTTTCTAAATCAATCAAAGCAGTAGCTAGTTGTTAAAACTGCACCTTATTGTCTTATAGTAGTTGCCTGATTACATGTAAAGGGAAATTTGGTTGTTTTCCATGAGCATTTTCAATGGGTTGGGTACTCCTCTTTTTTTTATTACTAAACCAAATGCGAAAAAAAATAATTTAATGTTGGTATGATTAATAATATTTCTTCTCTTATCTTATACAGTTCATGTTCATGGTCTCACATTTTATGGTTATCATAACAATATCTTGTGATTGTTTTAGGTCTGTACTGAATAATTACAATACATACTATGAGAACATTCTTGGTTTAGTAGGTTTGTAATTTATTTGGTATGACTTTTGTTGGGACTTGGTAGTTAGTGTAATTATATGAACAGATATTGAATTCAAACTTGTATCTTATTGAGCTTTGATGACTCAATGTTATTTCATCTCGTACTTAGTATTTTATGAAGTACAATACGTACCACATTTTATTTTATTTAAAGAGATATGCAATTCAAGTATACTTGATATCACTGTGAGTTGCAATTGCAGAATGGTTTTAGTATATACTAAGTAAAGACATCAAAGACATTTTTTACATTCTTCACATTAATAGGTGACATTTTTACTCTATATAAATTTTTAACAATATTTCCAACCTTGATTCCTACATGTTTTTTCTTTTCAACCTCAAAAGAGCTGCTATTGATGGAAATTTTAATGTGAATTTTGTCAGCTGTTGATTCATGTAGAAGGGAAGGATTGATTGTCACACTTGAGACACCACACACATATATAGACACTGTCCTCAGTAATGGAATTCTCATACTGTCCCCTGTTCATATCTTTTATTTATTATTTTAGGTATGTTTGTTATTTAGCTAATTTCAATGAAGCCCAAATCATGGATTTGTGTTATTTTTGTATGTTGCCTTCGTCGTGTAAATGGTCTAATTTTTATAATGTTAATAACTGTCCTTGAGAAAGTAATCACACCTAATTTTGTATCTCAGCATATTATACGTATATGTTATTTTAAAGGAAAAATCTGTGGACCATTTTGATAGTAAGGTTTAGCCATTTTTGGGAAGTGTTTACATCTTCATTTTAGTATGAATATGTTTCTGCCTTATTACTAATTAGCTGCTTATATTTTTTACTTGAATCCTACAGTCATGTTTGTTCTTAACCTGTGTATCACTGGAACAGCCCTTGTTTTATGATATATAAGGATCCTCCTTATATATAGTTTGATACCCTTTTCTTGTGTTCATTGTTTTATTCTCTGTTTTGCAAACCTCTACTTTGTAATATCCCTTTGCACGTTACTAATATTAGTTCTCAGATTGCATTATATACATTACAATATTCTAAATACTTAAATTGTTAGTGACCGTGATCAAACACCCTATTGTTCTTATGTGTACAAAGAGAATATGTTTTTTAGACCCATGAATAATCACTTGTTATATGAACAAGAACCAGAAGAAAAGGCATTCTTTGCTTTGATCTTTTGATTTTATTCTGTTTAAAATGAAAGTTATACATAGATAAATTTTTATATATATATGTATGTATACTTATATATATGTATATATTGATGTATATACATGTATGTGTGTATAATACATATATATATGTATATATGATATATATATATACAATATACTATTGGAATTCAGGCAATAAAAGTGAAATGTAAATCGTACCGCTAGACTTTCATTACTCATCCTTTTTTGAAACAGGGCTGTTCCAGAGATTTCACTGAAATTGTGTTTCATGCGTAATACATAGTACTGTAATACTGTAGTTTTGGTTCTGTTGGTGACAGATTGGGCTCGGGGCCAGTTCATATTTTGTTCTTTTATTTTCTCTTTACATTTGGTGATTGCTTTCAATAGCTGCATGGATTTTTCTATCTTTTAACTTTCTAATATATATATAAATATATATATTTATATACACAATTTTTGTACATCTTTATAGTCTCTGTAACAGCCTGAACTAACAGTAATGCCTTGTAGTGACAGTAGAGGGATTAAGCATGGTATAATTAGTTCATTAAAAGACAGTTCATGCCATATTTCTTGCTGTTGCTGCCTTAGGCAGAGACATATGTAATGCACAGTTTAATGGTCTTAATGTTTAAAGGAAGGAAAGTTTGCTTGCAAGTAGTAGAATTAATAGATGTTTACGGAGGTAAAAGGTCAGTTAAATTTGCTATTCTTTTATAGCCCTCAGTGATGTGTATCCCCTTTTTTGGGTGATCTACACATTATCAGAATTTGCATTCTGTAGTCTTTCCTGAATTTAAGGTGCTTCACAAAAGTAAGAAAATCTGGAGGAAACCAGGATAAATGCTGGAATATTTTTATTTATAGCAAAGTAAGACAACAAACAATGCTTTTTAATCAACATTTGCTTTGTAGTGGTTGACATTGCTGGCAGTAAAGATTTGAAAATGTTAGCCTAGTATTATTGCCTAATATATATATTTATTTTTTTGACAGCCAATTTCATAGTGTTTGTATAGACAGGTTTAGTTAAATTGTCAACAGTTTTTAAAAGCCTATTGATGATTTTGCAGTATTGTTGTTGTAATAGGGAAATTTTCTTGTAATCACAGAAAGATTGCTTTGCTATATATCACACAATACTTCTTCAGATATATTTGTCCAGCAGTAATAGTCAACATAATTGTCATTAAAACTGGCTCAGTATGATTATAAATAACTGAAATAAACTTTTTCTCTGGGATGATTTTTAAGGCAGCTTTTTATAATGGGATTTAATTTTAGTTATTTTCACACAAAAAAAAAGCTGTCACCCTCCTTTTTTCTAATTGTTGAAGCTATGGGGTCATTAGTTTGCAACATTTAATTTTTAAAGAAGAAGAATTATAGTGAAGATTTTGAATTCCTTAACCATATCATGTGATTGTACAAAGGCTAGTGTGAGGTATCTCTGTGCAGTTACTGTATTGTGAATACAAAAGGCAATTTAAAAACTGAAGCACTAACAACTGAACAGGTGGGCAATTTACAAAGAAAGAGGAACTTATTTAAAGTTTTAGGGTAATCTCATCAGAATGAAGACACTTAAAATAACAGTGATTGACATATTGATAAGGGTATTGTGATATAGTGATTGTAAAATGTTTATGTACAACAAGTTTAACTTGACAACAGAAATTGCAAGCATAATGGGCAAATGTCTGACTGAGGTTAATATTTCTTTTAAAGTCCATACTGTAAATAAAACTTAAAATTTTTTTAATACTAGATGCACAGTTTGCTGTGGGCTTAGCTTCTATAAACACAAAAGAATTCATGATTCATTGTCCCTGTTAAGCACTTGCCACCTAAGAGGCTGTTTATCCTACCTATACGTTTTACAGAAGAATCGGGTTGTGGTTAGCCAAAGTTAATGTTCTACCATTAACTCATTGTTCATAATTAGCCCTTCCCATAGTTATGAAATTCTCCAAGATGAAATAGTCCTGAAAGGCAATAATTATAGGCCTGAAAAGCAAAAATTATAGGCTTGGAAACCTTTGTTTATATAAGATTCAAGATAGTCAGAATCATGGCTTATAATGCAAATTCTGTGCATACTTCAGGAATTGAAAGGGCATGAGGTTTAACAGTCCGTGTCACATGGTAGTGACAATTTTTACCTTGGCAAAGGTCAAGAAGGTTCATTCTGCAAAGAAACAATGAGATTGCAGGCAGCCATAGGAAGAGTCATATTTTTTATTAGTCTCAATCACAAGCTTCCAACATTTTGCACTGCTTGTCCAGGTCTAGCATATTTGACAATAGATATGCGTGTGTATCACGGGACAGCTTGGTTGGAAGTTTGCATCTTCCTTCCATTGAGCATGATCTGACACATATAGACAAAGCTTTGTTTATGAGTATCAAAGTGGTCGGAGCTGCTGTAGTAGTTGGAGGTATTGAAATTCCACGGGGACTTGAAAATGCTGAACTTCACACCTGAGTCTATCCAGCAGTATCTTAAAAGTTTTACCGTCATCATCTACCAGGTAAAACTTGATGAGTGATTAGTACAACAAAAAAGTATCGAGTCAATCAATACTACTATTTCTCAGATAGCTGTCTCGTTGTTCCAGAGACAGAAGAAGGAGTTATTGGCCACAGCCTTAAAAGGTTTCAAGGGTGCACTTTCTCTGGATATTTACAGTTTGGACCTGACTGCTTTTGAAGGCCATATAATCCCATAGACAGGTCTATCATTGGTCCCAGGAAGTTTTTTGAAGCCTCCATAAGGACCTTTACTTCCTGCTTCTCTGACTTAGTGCTAAAAATGAATGCAAGTATTTGGCAGTTGGTAGGTCTGACCTTTAAAGCTAAATTTATCCAAATCCCATACTGTGCAAAGGACAAAGGGAATCCTCTCTTTTGCTTTTCCAAATTCTTTGGCTTTGTCCAAACAATTTGCCTGTACGTTACCTCTGAAGAACCAAGTAGTTCTAGGGAGGTACTTCCAGACATTCTTTTTTCCCTCATGGTGGAACAGAAAGGAAATAACCAAAAAAATTCTATTCCACTTAGGCTTATACAAGTTATTTCAGCGATTCAAGAGATGAGTGATGGCAAAGCACCACAGTTACAATGCTTATCCATCAGATCATAGCCTTTTCAACTTCCTTACTTGTTAAGCATTTCATTCATCTGACATTGTTTTAGTTGCTGGCATTTGGTGGTTCCAAAATAGGTTTTTAAGCTTTTATCTCAGGAGCGGTGGTTAAAGTAATTCTTGCTGGATTCTGTGGTAGCAGCATGATAGATGTTCCCAGCTTTTTGTAAGTTCCCTAGTTGTGTATCATTTGTCTTGGACCATAATTATCCTTTGTTCATATGCAGAACAAACCTTTGGTCTTAACAGTAGGATAATATTCCACTGCCAGCTGGAAACCAGTTAAAAACAATCAAGGATTGTGTTTCTCAAAAAGGGCTTCTCATCCACACTTGAAGAATGTGCACAGTAGAGTGAGGAGCATTGATAAGCACCTCAAATATAGGAGTTGGAAATATTTGCTTTGTTCACCTATATGTGTCCCATGCAATTAAAAACTTTTATGATTAAATGGTTTGTGATAACAAATGGCTTATTATAAAATGGGTTTATATAAGAGAAAAATAGTGAAGATACTGTGAAATACTCCAACCTCATGACATCACATGGAATCATTTTTTATACCACAATGGGCCACATCCTAAAAACTTTGGATGATTGTGTTTGTTGTGAATCATCATTGGATTTTAAATTTTTTAGTTTGATTTTGAAGTGAATTAGTTTAACTGAATGTATTAAAACGTGAATTGCCTCTCATTGAAGGGGAAGGGGAAATTGTTGATGACTTTTCTTGAAGTGGACAAGGATTATGGTGAGTAGCAAATATTTGTATTTGTGCTTTTTCATGATTAATTCTTTTGTGCGCAGATTTGTTGTGTGTGAAATAGAGGGTATTCAGTTAATGTTGGGTCTAAAAAATTTTTGCTCTAGTGACAATATTTGGTTGGATAGGTAACAGTCTCATGGAACATAACCCTATGTTTTGTATAAGAAAGACTGCTAGATAAACTGTATTACCTAGTTGTCTATGCAGTGTGATCAGTCACTATTGTATATATTCAGGAGGAAGAAAAAACCAACGTATATAGTATATTGGTGACAGCCCAAACCCTGCAATTTCTCCTTAAAAGAAAATTGTCATTGAACCTTTTAGTTACATCAGATTGTGTAGTACAATAGTATAGGTTATGTTGATGATAGAGGATAACCAATTCTTTTACGTCCTTTGGCAGTGACAACTTCCCTTTAGCAATGGCCAGCAAAGTAGGGATCTGGAGATCTTTGTAAGCATGTACTGTATAGTACTGCTGTCTGCTTGCCTTTCCTTTTATTGTTTTGAGGACAGGAATATGGGATGATTCATATGCTTAAAATCAGGTTATTATGGCTAATGGGGTTTGTATGACAAAAAGTTGTTTTTTATGATTTTTTTTAATGACTGTTTTTTGTTCTTATGCGCTTGCTCCCCATTCAGTACACTCTTCAACAAGTAATGTATAGACGTAGTATACTTGTTCCACATTCAGTACACTCTTCAACAAGTAATATATAGACGTAGTATACTTTTATGCTTTACAAATCTTGAATGATAATTATCTCTTATTTGTTTTTTCAAGAAAGATTTCCTTCAAGTCCAGATAAGCTTTGTTGCCACATTTTTTCTATTTTTTCCTCTTCCTGTCTTTTTTTAGTTGAACTATCAGTAAGGGTTGCTGAATAATGTAAAAGTACTGATGTGGATATGATACTGTATGACCTTCAAGTGTAAAGCACTGCTGCCAGTGCTGATTCTTTTATAAAAATACTGTAAGAGTTTCCATTTACCTGAAAGTTGCAATTGTGTTCTAGTACTAGTAATAAATCCTCATCTTGGGGAAAAGTCTGCACCACAATTCTGGTGAAATGGATTATTCCATTACTCATAATTCCTCTACAACTAATATCATTATTGTCATCAACATCTATAGTTTTTGTCAGATTTTCCCTTTACAGGGTAAGACATGAAATGGGTTTTCTCCATTGTCTTCTTTTATGTACACTTCTGCAAAAATTCCATCTGGTCCAGGGCTTCATCTGTGCCATTTTTCCATGGTGCTTGAGCTTTTCTACTTCCCCTGTCTTAGTACTTCTATATATATTACTATTCTGACTAAGTGTTCCTTATCCCTTTTTATTGCATGTCCATACCATGTCAGTCTCTGAGAACTCAGTTTATTTTTCAGCACTGGACACTGCATCTTTCCACAATGTCCTCATTTGTAAGGACATTTCCCATGGAGCTCCAGCCTTGAATCTTTGCAATCTGTAGTCAGACTATTTCAAAACCATCTTCATTACTCATTGAGTAATGCAGGTCTTTTTCCCTCGTCATAGGTTTACTACCAGAATAATTTTTTTTTTTTTTACCAGGGATCAAGCAGATTCTCTCCACTTCATCCAGGATGTTGCTATTTTTCTTATTACCCTCCTAATATCTCGATTTTTTCACAGTTCAGTGTGTCTCCAAGTTAACATAAAAATACTAATCTTCTAAGGCTTGTCTTTCTACTACAACATGGTGCTCCACCTCCCTTTATTGTTTTCTAATATAGATTTTGGTCACTGAAAGTCCCGTATATGTATATTTTACAGTATTTTTCCCACAATTATCATCTTCCTTGTCATCGAAAGGCAATCATGATAAAGTTCCATAAGCCTTGAATCAGATTTGCCTTCAAAACCTTTAGTGGCTGTGATTTTGATATAGATTTAGCCTTGACAGTTTGCAGAGGTGTAATGATGTTACACTGTTCATTTTCAAACATCTTGCTACAATGTTAAGGGTTTTGATGCTACAAAGCAGTGCAGAATGGTCAGTTCATGAGGCTGCGGTGTGATAAACAAAAATCCTAATAGTAATTAAAAGATGGAAAAGTGGTAGGGAAAGAAGATTAAAAATCATGATTGTACCTTTCCTTTTTGCATCCTATCTAGTCCCTCTTAGATTTTTTATTATGTATACACTGATTTAAATTTAATCATCTCACCATGTCACTTTTCCATCTTTTAAGTATTAGGTTTTTTGTTTAGCATGTATCAGCTCTCAGGAACTGACCGTTTGGCATTGTTTTGTAGCATCAAAACCCTTATTGTGTTTTCTTAAGTTTTGCCAAAAAATAAAAGTATGAAGGAAGGAAAGAAAGGAACATCAGAGTTACAAGTATACTGTATCACCAAGTACAATATACCCATAAACATTTTTAAGGGTACAGTACTTGGAATAATTTTCAAATAATTTCAAGTACCATATTATTAGCCATGGACAGGGAGGGTGGGAGTGTAGTATTGCACAGTATACAGTTGGATAATCAGTAGTCTTGGTTTTGAAGGAGTACTGCCTTACTTGCAAAGATTTAAAAAACTGGAACAGTCTTGCCAGTTAACTTCCATTAGCAGTTGATTGCAGAAAAATGTTAGGGTGGGTGGTGAAAGCAAATTTACCATATCTCAGTATGTAATGTATATTTATTAATTTTTTCATATTCATACCTGCATTTCACTTATAGAACTTATATAACACAGTAATCATAAACCTTTTTGTCTTAGATTTTCTTGCAAGATGTTAATAGGAAAAAGAATGTAACGTAATGATAACAATGATAAATATTAATGCATGAAGACAATTAAAAATAAATATGCAAACACACCAGTCTCATTTCCCTAGTTTTATTGCTTTTTTGTGGTACTGTAGAAAAATTTAAACACTTTCACTAAGGAAAATATACAAGTGTTGAAGAAAAAATTTTTTTTTATAAAGTAAAAAAATCAAATATGTACTGTACTATTCATAAAGAAACTGCTAAAAGTTTGGGAGCAGTGAAAAGTGCAGTTAACATTCAGGTTTGCATAGGTGAAAAAATATAAACAAAGAAGCAATCTATATGATGATGATGGAGATTGTTTTTATGGTTAACTATGACTTAAGTATCTGAGGGCTTCACTTCCTGTCTGGGTTGAATGAACTTTGTGAATGAAAGTTGTTTTTTAATTTAACAACAACCTGAATAATGACTGTGGTTTTGAGTTTTGTACTCATTCATTATTTTAAAAAACCATACATTTATTCCTTCGAGGCATCAGAAGCATTTATAGATAATTCTCAAAATGCTAAGAAAAAATCTTTTGGATAGAAGGTGACATTGAAAGTACTAGTATTGACTCAGTAAGTGGTCATTTTTATATTTGCAAAATTCCATCATCTGTATAAGTCTGATGCATACAGTAGTAGATCTTTTGGATATGACTGTTGTCATTCTATTTTGTTGTTATTTTGAGTAAGGCTATTTGTAGGCTTTGATATTTCGGTGGTACCTCGAGATACGAAAGGCTGTACTTACGAAAAACTCAAGATACAAAAGCAAATACGAAAATTTTTGTGGCTCTACATACGGAAATTGTTCAAGATACAACAGGTTGTTGCTGTAAAGTCCGAGATTCGTCCGGACCACCGATAACAATTTTAAAACTTGCGTGCCTCCAACTGAGTAGACTCGCCACCATCCTCCCACTCTCCCATTGGTTCCTGATGCTAGTCACCGCCATGAGATCCTTCTCTCCTATTGGTCAGCATCCCTCCCATGATGCATCTACATAGCGGCGTGCTTCTTCGGCCACTTCACGGCATCATCGGTATCATTCACACGCGGTATTCGTTCGTTCTATACGATTTCGTTTATTAACGTAAATTCGTTAGTGATTTTGTTGTAGTATACTTTATCGTGTTGTGTGAGAACTTTACTACATATGTATACGTACTACATAACATAATTACGTACAGTATATACATAGTCATGGGTCCCAAAAAAGTTGAAATTCACTGAAAGAAGAGGATGCTCTCTTTGAAGACGAAGATAGAGATCATTAAAAAATATGAAGCTGGTATGCAATTGAGTGTGATCGCCAAGGAATACGGCCGAAATCCATCAACAATGGGCACCATCCTTAAGCAGAAGGATGTCATCAAAGCAGCTACACCTTCCAAGGGCGTGACTATTTTGTCCAGCAAGAGGACCCACGTGCACAATGAAATGGAAAGGCTTCTTCTGGTCTGGATAAAAGACAAAGAAATCGCTGGCGATACAATAACGGAGATGGCAATCTGCCACAAGGAGAGCGCTATTTTCGGCGATTTGATTGCCCAGGCCGAAGACGACGGAGGAGAAGGGACATCAACGCCAACCCGTGAGTTCAAGGCTTCACATGGGTGGTTCGAGAAATTCCGTAAACGGACTGGCATCCATTCGGTGGTGCGGCATGGGGAGGCAGCCAGTTCGGACACGAAAGTGGCCTAAGCCTTTTTTAAGACGTTCGATGAGATGACGATCAACGAAGGCTACAGTTCTCAGCAAGTCTTCAACTGTAATGAGACTGGCCTTTTTTGGAAAAAAATGCCTCGTCGGACGTACATCAAGCAGGAAGAGAAGAAGCTACCCGGGCATAAGCCTATGAAAGACAGGCTTACGCTCGCACTTTGTTCCAACGCCAGTGGGGATTGCAAGGTGAAGCCCCTACTTGTCTATCATTCGGAGACTCCTCGAGCCTTCAAGGCCCACAAAATGCTTAAGGAGGAGCTTCCAGTGATGTGGAGGGCTAATGCAAAAGCCTGGGTAACGAGGCTTTTTTCACCGAGTGGGTAAATCTGTGTTTTGGCCCAACAGTGAAGAAATTCTTGTAAGAGAAGCGCCTCCCTCTGAAATGTCTGCTGGTGTTGGACAATGCCCCTGCTCACTCTCCTGGCCTCGAGGAAGATATCCTCCAGCCCATGGACCAGCAAGTGATATCAAACTTCAAGAAGCTGTATACGAAACATCTTTTCAAGAGATGTTTCGACATCACCGATACCACAAACCTCACCTTGCATGAATTTTGGAAGGAGCATTTCGATATCGTAATATGCATCTGACTCATCGACCAAGCTTGGCAGGAGGTTTCGAGGCGAACCTTGAATTCCTCGTGGAGGAAACTCTGGTCTGATGCCGTATCCGCCCGAGACTTCGAGCGATTCAACGTAGGCGAAGCTGGTGCTGCAGATTCAGGAACAGTTGATGATCCTGAAACTGTTTCGCAACCAGATCTTGATGAGATTGTTGCACTCGGCAAGTCCATGGGGCTGGTCGTCGACGAGGACGACATCAATGACCTTCTCGAGGAGCACCAAGAGGAGCTTATGACGGATGACCTGAAGGAGTTGGAGGCCATGCAACATAACGTCGTTCAATAGGAGTTCTCTAGCAGCGGCGAGGAGGAGGGCAACGACTCTATGACAACGGCAGAAATTAAGGATGCTCTAGCTGCTTTTCATAAGGTGCAATTATTCATGCAAAAGAGACACCCCGAAAAGGCTTACACAGGTCATATGCTTGCACAGTTCGATGACGTTTGCCTGAGTCGTTTCAGGAACATTGTCAAAAGCAGGCAGAAGCAATCTTCCTTGGACAGTTATTTTTTAAAGAGGCCTTTACCTGCAGGAGTAAGCAAAAAGGAAGAACCAAGTGATACTATGAAAAAACAGAAAGTTGAAAGTGGTGAGAAAAAAATGTAAAGTATAAAAAAGTAAAAAAAAAAAATGTAAAAGTCAAAAAAAGGCCCAAAAGTTTTTTTTTTAATTTTAAGTTTTTTAAAGTTAAGTGTTATAGTTTTGTTAATGTGTTTTGTAAAGTTTAGTTTATGTTTTCCTTACATTTTTTTATGTGTTTCGTAAAGTTAAGTGTATGTATCTGCCATTTGTCCTCCTCCTCTGTCGCCACTTTTGCAGATAGCCTCACTCGAAAGGTAAGCTTCCACATTTTACTACATACATACGTATGTACGTACAGTATTTCTTGTATACCATTTACACTAATACACTTTATTTCCAGGTACTATGTAGTACATATTAGCAGTACGTATTAAGTTAGGTATTGAATGGCCCAAATTGTTGTAGTATTTCATTGTTTATAGGTCAATTTAGCTTTATTATGAAATTTACTGGGGTGTTTTTGGAGGGCTTGGAACGGATTAGCCATTTTACATGTAAAATGCGGTTCAAGATACGAAAAACTCATGATACGAAGGCCGCCTCGGAATGGATTAATTTTGTATCTCGAGGTACCACTGTATTTTGAACCTAACTATTATAATTTCTATTAGGTACTGTTTGAGCCTTCTTAGTGGTGGGCCCTATGATCAGCCCTTCATAGCCTCTTGTGGCAAAATTTTTAATTTTGAGCTTTTGTTTGCAATAAGTTAAGTAGCCTCTTTTTGAGAGAGAATGTTCATCACTTAAGAAGTGTATTGCCACTTACATTTCACACAGCCTCTAGATTTTTTTGCCATATGACAAAAATACCTGACATACATTATTTTTATGGGTATTTAATGGTTTGTGTCAGTCCAGCTATTTTGCTTTGTAATTTTTTCACATTTTTTCTAATTTTTCCTTTTATACCTTCATAGCAACAGATGTGTTTGCATGGAAATGCATTGTCTCAAATTGTGCATATATTGAAGTTTTTTTTGTGTGAGATGAATGAATTCATAATAGAGCATGCAAGAGTCTCTTACCCAGATTTGCATTTGCTATCTTAAAAAATTTTTGCAGCATATCTTAGATAAGGTTAGTACATATGTTATACTGTAGATGGTGAATTTTTTTATGGGTGGGTAAAGAAAGACTTTGTGATGTACACTGCATGTGTATTTTATTACCGTCATCCTGGTTTGGAGAAATGTGTTATAAGCACCATATATCCTTAACAAATCAGTTCTTCAGAATCTCTACCCGACCCTCCTGCTTTTCCTATTATCACCTGGTATTTCATAAGGTGTACTTTTTTGCTAACACACATTTCACCACCATATCTTTTTCCAACTTAATATTTTCTGTCCTTTTTTCATCTTGATGGTATTTTTGCATAGGTGTGTGCATCATTGTGAATCTGATCTTAACTTTATCCTAATTATACAACCCACCTTTACGTTTGTTATATCTTGGTTATTAGTCATATGTATGGCAGACCTCTTGTTTACTGTAAAATGCTGTAGTATTGCTTGTAGTTCTAAGAACAGCACTGGTGAAATACATGATGCTAGGTTACGATATTGCCATCATGGGTTCTTTATCATCGTTGTGATTTTGAAATTACGATATTGCCATCATGGGTTCTTTATCATCGTTGTGATCTTGAAAAGGGCATAGACGAAAACATTATCTAAATAGGAATTCATGTAGAGTATGCAAGGCAGAAAAAAGTAAATAGAACTCATTTAGCATTCAACCCAGGAAAGGAAGAATTTGCCATAAAAACATTTAATAAGGACAGTGAAGTTTTGATGAAGCCAAAGTTATATTAGCATGAAGGTTTTTTGTTTTCATTTACTGAATTGTAAAGGTCTGAAATTTTGTTCTCAGATGATTACATCTTTGATTGGGTGTAATGTCTGCATGATTCTTTTAATAGCATATTGATATTAGCATAATTCTCTGTTTTTGAATATGAGATGGAAATAGAACAGTCTTGTAAAGAGTCACCACAATTACATGCAAAATTATCTTTTGGCTCTTTTTTTTCTTGGTTGAGAGGTCTTTGTCCTACCCTCTTTTTACAGCCATGCTAATTAGAAGTATTTATATGAATATCATGGAGGTGATTTTTCCTTGAGTACAATAGCAGTTGCAGTACCTTTTATCTCATTGGATTTAAATGTGTGTTGATGCTCATCAGTTTTATTTTAGGAAAACTGAAAACTTTTTGCTTGATAGATAAACCCATTCTTTTTTACTAAATGCTGCTCTGAGATATTCATGATATCTGTCAGTTTATGAAAACTTTTAGCATATCGCTACATTGCTTCAGTATATGTAATGAAATTGAAAATGATAGCTGTTTGGCAGTCATTTATATTCTTACTGATTTCCTCAACCTCACATCAAGTTATTTCTTCATTAGGAAATTGAGTAGTGCAGGTCCATTCCTTTGAAAGGTATTTTTTATATATTGCTGTGGACTTCTCAAGACAGCCTCAGTCTTATCTTCAGCAGTATATTGAACAAAGATATAGGAATAGGTTATCTGTATACAAAACTGAGGGACAACAAGGTAGGTTGTAACCAGTCAGAATTCAGAGGTGGTGATGAACTTGAGCCAGAATACTGGCATTTGAAGGTAGAGCAGAGGTGGAAATATTTCTGTGGTCTTTGACAGATCAGCTGATGGGAGAAAGCAGCTTGGTTTCAGGTAATCTCAGATGAGTGCCAGGTAAAAAGTAGATGATGAAGTGTTGTAGAGAGGGTGAGGAATTTCCTGTACTGGAGTTGTATTGAGAGCTTTTTCTCTTCAATATGAATGAACTCTTATTAGGGAGGGGTGTCCAGAGTGAATCTTTAGATCAGTATTTTCCTTCCTGGTAACAAGAATGTCTTGTATGTAATGTCAGTCCTTATAGTGCCCTTTAATGGTGCCATCTTGGAGATGGCAGGTGGAACACCTAGATAGATGATCGCTTGTCATCCCAGTTTACAAAACTTTGTGCAGCTCCACCTCACTTTTCCATGACAGTTATAAAGACTGTGTACTATAAAAAAAGACACAGGATCTCATCCTGCAGTGCAATGCCAACCCCTTACCAGTCAAACACTTAATGACTAACATGGTATACGTACACACCAGTCAGTGAGGAGTATTGGGTGCACAAAGCCATGTATATTGGGATGACAAGGACTTCTCTGTCAAGTGCTGAATAAACTTCAATTACTGGAAACCCTCTGCACACCTGAGACCTCTACCTGACACTAATCTTTTTTTTCCCATCTCCAAATTGGTCAGACCTCCTGCAGCATTGCCACATCTGCCTCTACATTTGATATATTCTTGCCTCTAGTCTGAAATTAATCATCAACCTGAATTGTGACTGGTTGATACTCATTTGTTCGTCCCTTAGTCATGCATAAATGTAGTCGTTGTGTGTATCTGTGTTTGTAGTAAATCTGACTGATTATCTTGAGATATCCAACGCAAACTTTCAATGATACTTTTCTAATGACTGGGCCTTTCCTCGCTCTGTCTCACACTGAAGAAAGAATACTTTTGTGTAAACTTGATAAAATTAACAAGAAAATAATTGGCTGCCAACGGGTGTCATGTTTATTGTAACTGTAAGCGGGAGAAAATCTTCTATCAGTGATTTAAATCCTGCGCTTGAAAAGCAATTTGAGTTGCAAAGTGTTTTATTACTGATTATGGAGAATAGAAGAACTATGGATAAGGTTTCATGATACTTTTATCTCTATTGATTTCGTCTTGATGTTTGGCATATTTTTTCCCCTATCACATTGAAACAGAATTTTTCCATGTAAAAGTCTGCTTGGGCTCAAGCATTCATCGTTCTCATGTAGTTTAGCATGGCTTATCTCATTCCACATGCTGAATAAGCATACAAATTCTGTTTTTTAAATAGTATTGAAATTATTTACTATGAAAACTGCCAAGTTTATCATATAGATTTTTAAATATAGTAATATATAATGATGATGATAATACTAATGATAATAATAATTAATGTAATACTGTAAAGATCAGTTTGGAAGAATACATTAATTGCCAAGCATTGGGTAAAAGAGGCTAATTAATTAAGTAGTTTACTGCATGCTTTGAACATGTCCTCATAATGAAACTTTACTTATTATGTTTAAAAGCATTCTTCTCAAATCTTGATACTGGGCCTAGCAAACTTGATGACAAACGAGGAGAAAATTTAGGTAGTACTGCTTTTAGGTTTACATTTAGTCTTTATGGGAGGAACTTCAGAGATGAACTCTGTTTGTAGGTGTTTTAATTGCATACAAAATAATTATACTTCCATTCCGGTCAACATGTAATGTAAATGGAAAGATAGAAAATGAAATACTGTGACAAGTACCATATAGTAATAAGTACTGGATATCAATATCTGAATGTATTGTGAAAAATATTTATCAGATTTATGGAAACAAAGTTGTAATCTCTCTCTCATCCTAAAATTTCCTTCATTCCGGTGTGTTCAACGTGTTAATGTTCTTATATAAATTTATGCCTCAGTTCATCAATACATATATCTTTCATTTTTCAATACCAGATCAGCCTGCTTATTCCTTAAAACATCAGGCATGGTTTATTGTTTGGCCAAGGGGGTTTTTACGACTGCATGCCTTTTCTGTCATCAACCACAGTTATTGGCGGTGAGCCTCACCTTTGACTAAAAAGTCTACTTGCAAGGCAGCAGTTTCCACAGTTATTGGCTGTGGGCCTAGCCTTTTACTAACAAGTGAGACTACAAGGCAGCAGTTTCCACAGTTATTGGCAAGATAAAGTGAAGGAAGATATGTAGAGAAGAGGTTTGGTGGAGGATGATGATTTGATAGAAGGCACATCAGGCAACTGACCCCTTACTGTAGGGATAACGGTGAGAAAGAAGAAGAAAAGTTAAGCATTTTTATGAAGTTATAAGGGAAATATTTGTTGTTATTGATAACCACTCACAAAACTTAGCTTCATCCCTGCTAAATGAGTGAAATACTACAGTTTTGTGAAGATGATCAAACCTTGCCTGCCAACCAAATCGGGAAGTATTTCACTCATTCAGCAGGGATGAAGCTAAGTTTTGTAAGTGGTTATCATTAACAACAAAGATTCCCCATATAACTTCATGTGAAGGCTTAACTGATATTGGAAAAATGAAAGATATATTGATGAACTGCATAAATTTAAATAAGAACGGGTGAGAGAGTACAACTTTGTTTCTACAGTTGTATGATGGATTCTAGTTTTCAGTAAGGAAAGTCATTATTTTTCAACAGTGAATGTCTGTACAAATGTAATCCAAATGAATACTAATTCAAATTTTACTTGTGTGTCATTCAAGCGTGAATAATACGTACGGTAATCCCCAGTTAACGGCAGCCTCGGTTAATAGCAGTCCGGTTATATGGTGCTTGTCCAGCGCCATAAAATTGGCGATTTACGATGCCATAACAGGCCAAGTTTCAGTTTTCGGCCCCATAAGGTGCCAATAATAGAGTTATGGCACCATACCATACCTAACAGAGGCTTCATAAATCACTCAGTTTAATCTCTTCCCACTTTTAATAGTTGTCTGATATCACTATTGAACACTTTTTAGAAAACTGTTATCTGTCTCATTGGTAACTGTATGTGTACACTGAAACCAGACATTAGTAGTGCTATGTTTGCAAGCGTTTTATCTGGTTTGTGCGTTGGTGAGGTTTATGAAAAATTTGTGTAAAAACAGAGTATCATGAAGGAGGTTCCTTGTATCATTGCCTTAGAAATGTAGAAAAATCATCATAGATATGAAAGGTGAACTCTCAGGAAAACCAGATAGAAAGTAAATCACAGGTAACAATATTGCTAAGGAGGAAGGAAGAGATAAGGTCATGGTCTGTCTTTGAATAAATTGTGTGGTATTTCTAAGCATTTTTTGTCCATAATGGATTTGTAGGCATAAGATAAATCTCTACTTTTACTACTGATTCTTATAAAAGAAAATATTTTGCTGTGATTTGTAGCATCATTCAGTTTTCTTTGATTTTTCAGAGAAATTAATTTAATACTGTAGATTATATACATTTCTCTGTCTCTTCACAGAAGCATGCATAATCAGTGTATCATTATGAATGAAAATGATCAACCATTGTACCAGTCTTGTAAAACAAACTGCAGTGATATGTTTGGATTTACGTATATTTAGCATTGTTCTTGTATAATTTTATACATATTGTAAAAATTACTGAAGAATTAGGTAATGTGCATGGAATTTGATATTGCCATCTTATATTGGCAATCATTGCATGAAGTTTTGCAAATTCAGTTAGTATGTACAGTTAATGCAATGTATGAAAAATTTAACCTTACAATTTTCATTTTTACCTTATGTTTGGAGGATATAAGGCCAATATTTTCAGCCTTCATTTTTCTGTATTTTGTTGACACATTTTCTTGTCCTGCTGTTCATTTCCTAATTTTCATAGTGGACAGTTTCAGTTTATTCTGTAACACAATTATTCAGGAAGAGGTGCCATTATCATTTTTAAATGGAATTTGTAGAAGATGCATCATCTGAATGCATTTTATACAAAAAAAATTTAAGTATACACAGCTGATTTGTGCTGTTTGACAGAAATTCAGCCATAAACAATGACGTTCTGATTTTTTTTCAGAATTTTATGGCAGTTCTCCTGTTTTATATATAATTAAATGTCTACTGATAACGCTTGATACTGTGTTCATGCTTATTCTTGCATTTTACTGTACTTCTTTCTTTTATGATATGCATAATCCATTGTGTCCATGTATAGAGTGTCCTGTGTTTAGGTATTTAAGTGCAATCTTTCCTCCAGACTCTTCCAGGGAACTGATTCCAGGTCTTGGAGAAAGAGAGAGGCATTCAAGTGCATCATCTCATTGTTCCCAAGACTCCCAAGGAAATGCTGCTGAGCAAGCTTCTGGTGGTCACTCAGCAGTACTTTTTACACGACCTCCCCTTGAGGACAGGTAATTGTGGTTAATCTGAAAGTTAAAAATGAGATCATGGTAAGGCTGTACAGAATATACATTGATGTGCATGTTGGTTTGCAAGGGAGACTATAAATACTATGTACAACCAACCATCTTGTTTGTATTTTGTTTTATATAAAGTGTACTGTGTTTTACATTTACTAACTTCAGCTGTATGTTATAATTAGAACTATTGTTATTGTACTATAAAGTAGTTTAAAGAAGCCACTAAATTATTTCAGCTGTAAAACATTTTTAATATGAAATGGCAGTGAAGGAAAACATTTTTTATTCTCGCAGATCCAAATATGAGAAGTTACAAAATGCTCACGATGAAGAGAGTGAAGAGGAAGGAGATGATGGAGTCATCAGCCAACCCAGAGAAAGCCAAAAACAGTCTGTACCCCAGGTACAAGCAAGGAAAGCACTAGAGGGTCACTACCGAAGACGCCGTAAAGAAAAAACTCATAAAAGCCATCGCCACCATTCCAAAGAAAAAGATGCAGAAGGTGGTAAACCTGATGGGGTTTTTATTTGCAGTGTTTCGGATGATGATTCCATTGGGTCAGCGAGTGATTTAAAAGCAAGAATTAATGATGAATATGATTATGATAACTGTGACAGGGGTGATATATCAGAAACTATAAGTTCATCCGTCTATCATGCTGAATGTGAAAGTGTAACAACACATGAAGATGATGCAAGAGTAGAGGGATGTGATCCAACCCAGTTGGTTCGTCGTGGCCCAAAGCCAAGCAGAGCAGCTATGAGAGCTCGTGCAAAAGCTCTCCAAGAGCAAGAAAACAGAAAGTGCCCTCCTGATAGGTTGTTAGGTCATGAGTATGGTGAAAAACCCTTGCTTCAAGATGATGAATTAGATTCTGGTGAAGAAGAAGGTAAGTTATCAGAGGAGGATAATGATCACCAAAGTGAGCATCAACCAGTACACCAGCAGGATCAAGCCCCTCTCCGGTCAAGTATTTTTCAAGTCCCTAGACCTTTCAGGAAAACTTCTTTAGATGAATCTTATAAACAAAGAGAACATTGTGCAGATGAAGATGTATTTGCTTTAGCACCTTTCAAAACCTCCTTAAAAAAATTCAATAAAAAAGTATTCCATAGTAGAAGTCAACCTTCCAGCAACACTGTTTCTCCATTAGAAGCATCAAGTCAACTTGTAACACCACCTATGGCTAACACATCCCCAGCACCAGCACACATGAGCAGTCCTGAAGTATTAGAGCAAGTTGTTGAACCGATTAGATTGCCTGTACAAGCTGACATTATATACGAAGAGTCTCCAAGCGAGGAGTATCCTATATATGAAAATGTTGTTATCAATCCAAGCAATAGTACAACTGAAAATGGGGTAGTAGCTCCTAGGTATCATCATTATGAAAATATTCCAGGGCCTTATTCAGTCTTAGCTTCCTATGATACACCTGCTGTTGTTAATCCTGTTCCTACAAAAAATCCTTTTGTCAATCCTTTCATTGGTGATGAACAAGTTGTTTTGCCTACTGATGCAGTTGATCCCACACTTCAGTCATCAAGTTCTTGCATTAATGAACAAAATCACCCCTCTAATCAACAAAATATTGCTCAGCAACCAAATCAAGGTCTTATGTCCCATAGTATAGATTCCATTACACCAACCTCAGTAGTGGGATCAGTAAGTTCTCCTTCTTTGCAAAATACAGATCTTTTTGGTTCAACTCCATTTAGTGATGTAACTATGTCATCAGCTACACCAGTTGATACCAAAGAATTTTCTTCCATGAATCAAACAACAGTGAATGGAAGCATTGCACAATTTTCAAATAATACCCAGTCTGCATATTATACCCAACCAGTAGATGTTAATGCCCATATTCCTGTACACACATCCACACCACGCTCACTGAAAATTCAGCCAATGTCTGCAAGTAGAGAGACATATTCAACTGAAGTAGATGATGCAGACTTGTTTGGTGCTGTGCCTTTTAAACCTGTTATTGGTCATCACCAGAGACCATTTCAGAGTTCTTGTGGTAAGAGTCAGACTTTACCTGCCAATATGAATTCTGTGTTTCAAGCTCAGATGGCTCAAATGGCAAAGGAAGGTGGTCATGATAAATTTTTTGGAGATTTCAAGGCTCCAAAATCTCTTAGAAAATCAACTCCCCCTAGTTTCCGTAAACCCAGAACAACCCATCAGAAATTGTCCGATTCGGATACTTCTAGTGATGATGGTGTTGCGATGGCAAGCAGAAAACCAAAGCACAGAGACAGAAGTAAAGACAGATTGAAATATAAGAATATAAGTGAAGAATTTGAAGAAGAAAATATGATGGTTCTTCCAGTAAAACAATTTGGGCACTTGAAAAAGGAAAAAATCAGTAAAAAAGGTAAAAAACATGATAAACCTGACAAGAAAGTTGAGAAAACTGAAAAGAAGCCAGAAAAAAATTCAAGTTTTGAGTCAGCGGGAATCTCCAACATGAGCTTTGAAGATTTTACGTTAGAAGAAAACAGACGTGAAGTTGAAAGAAGCCGTCGAGAATCAGACAGGAGTCGACAGGAGATCGAGAAAGTAGAGGATTCATTACAAAGCCCTGAAGAAGATGATTCAGACTTGAGAATGACAGGTGGTACTAGATTTGGTTCATTAAAACGTGGCATAAATCCTTTTTCTAAATTAGGTCGTTAATAATGGTAGTATGGCATCGTGCTGTATATTCAACAAGAAATGATTCCAGGAGTAAGTAGCCTGTGGTGTTTTTCTTCCATAGATATATAGATGATAAAGCTCTAAATCTCTACTGTAGCTGGAGTGGAAGACTATTTTATGTAAATCTCCAATCATAATAGGTCCTTGACAATTGTGTGATATTGAAACAATTCTACAATGTTTTCCTTTGCTCTTGTTAGGCTAATCTGCTAATTATCTATACTTATAGCTACTTTTCATAAATTTTTTTACTGAGGTGGCAGAAACATATCTGGTTTTAATATAGAATTAAAGGGTGTTAAATATTGTTCACAGCATTTTTATCATGATAATTAGGATACCGTATATTTTAAAAGAGTATAGGAGTTTTTATGAATGTGGGATGCTTATGTTTTCTTTGTGGTAAACAGTTTTTTGGGTTGCATTTGTAAGGTATTGTTAACAACTTTTTCAAACCTGTTATGACTGACAGTTTAAATGTAAAACTGAAATCACCGCATAATAAATCACAATGTTTAATTCTGAACTGTACCAAATAAGAAACTCATGTGCTCAGTATATTTCTTTACTGTATTCCAAGAAGTTGTAAAAAGAATATATACAGGAATAATGTATCAAATAATATTATCAAACATACAACTTTTCATGTAATTCTGCAAAAAAAATGGAAGGAAATCAGAATAAGTGAAAAATTCATTTATTATGACATTGGTGTCATATACTAGTACATACTACATACCCCCAAAGAACTGTTTGGCATGAATTGACAGTTTATAAGCACCCAGTGTAAAGGTGATGCTGGGTAATCTTACCTGGGCATAATAAGTTTTTGATAAACATAAAGCCAATTTTTTACTGCAGAATGCCAGTATTGTTAAGGCAACTACTGGTGTTGTTATTAGTAAGTAATATAAGAAATCATTTTTTGCAATAATATACATATTGTAACCATTGTTTTGTTGAAATGACTGAGAAAAGTCAGATATTCCTTCACCATATGTGATAGCTAAGGTTTTTTTTTGCAGTGAATATGTAGACAAGAATTATTTATAACTTGAAATTATTTAATCATATGACTGGGTTTCATGATACTATTTTAAAGCATGGATGAAGCATTATTTCTTCACATGTAAATTCACTCTTACAGTTCAAGAGCTTTACTTTAATAGGAGTCGAGTGTTTACGACTCAGACAACAGCTGTTTGGCCACCTTCTCCATGTTCAATCATTTTTTATTTCTGTATTGTTGTTACGTATTTAGAATCTGCCTTGGTGAAAGAGTTATTGTCATTGTTTAGCATATGCTACTTAAAAACTCAAGGGAAATACTTTAGTAAGCATTATATACATGCATCGTAGGTGGCTAGATTCTACAATCACTGAAAGTCCATTACTGCTGGTACCTCTCTCAATCAAGTGCTAAAACCTCAGTAACCCATGTGATGATTGATGGCATAGTTAAAATATTTAGGAAGTAATTTATAATATGTATTCTGTATTGTGCAATGAAAACTACTTTCCTTTTATAGTTAACTTCCTTTACACTCCTGTTTGTAATACACTAAGGTAAATCATTATACAGTTTCAAGGAGTCCCGGGTAATGTCTAAACTTCAGATTGGTAATTCATTAAATTGAGTATATGTATTAAACTTTGCCTTATAGTAATGCTCATATACCAGATGTTCTTTGTACAAAGCACTTTCTTTTAGCAGGGCAGTATTGAATGTAAAGCATATAATAAAGTATAATTGTTTCAATATTTTATTGCGAATAAAGTGGCTGTGTAAGATTTTTATGGAAGTTTAAGCAGTATTTTTAAAGTAGTTGGGTTTTATTCCAAGAAAATTCAGGCAATACAAACACCATCGTTTGGATTTTCAAAAAGCTCCTAAAGTATGCAAGGAGATACAGTGTGACTGAAGTTCAGATAAGGCAGTGTCACTTAAACATGTTTCCTGGCTTTGTTTTGTATCTTGCCTCAAACCTTTGCACAAAGTGGCCAACATCTTCAGTAAAATTAAAGTCTCACAGGCATGGACTTGAGATTCTTTGTCTTACCAAGCATGCATGGCTTCAATTTTGCACCAACATAGGGAAAATATTGACTGCTAGGTGCAAAGCCTGCTGGCAAGATTCTTCTAAAAGATGCCAAGAAATGTTAATGTGTAAAACTGCCATAAAAATATCTCTTGTTACTGTTAACAGAAAGATTGTATTGTCTGATGGCAGCTAATGCAATATCTTTTTTTTCCAAGGATAATATTTTGTTTAATATTTTGTTGATGTGCTGAAACTGTGCTGAGATAACCTTAGCATTTTTATAACATTTGAAGTTTATATTTTGAAATTGTGAGATATTAGCATAATAGCAGGTTGCTTTTAAGTTGTCATTAACCTGGTGCATTGTCTGTTATGTTAGGTTTGATTTGTAGGGGGAAATAGATATACAGGTTTCTGCAGAAAGTTATTGAAAATAGTTTGATAGTTTATGCACTGGTAATTTGTTTGTGACCAAGATACAGTATATTTGAAATCAACATTCCAGTAAAGTATGAAAGACAAGAGACATTCCAAAGCAAAATTAATTTTTAATGGCAAATAATTCTGTCGTCTTAATCTTGTCTTAATGCATGTATTGGTAGGACATATTAAGCATGTATTATTTCCAAGTAAAAACATAATGGGTCCAAAAAATAATTCAGTGACTTGTTCTATGAAAATCATGATGCAAGTCTATAGTATGTAATTCATATACTATAGTACTATACAGTTTTGTTTATAAACTACATTGATGTTATTTCTTCTGTCCAAGCTTTAATATAAAACTCACAGGGAGAAGACATTCATCAACGTCTGTCTTTATTCAAGTGTTAAAATGTTTTATCAGTATTGCTTAAAGTAACAACTTACTACATATACAAATATCATTTTGCTTTAGAATTTTGTTAGTATTGGTTTAGCATTTTGCTTCTCTAAAGCTTCATGCTTTTTGAAAGTATTTATGAACAATTTGTTTTCCATGAATTAGGATCTATGAGCTGTACTGATAAGCTTCAGCAGTACATGTGCAATATTTTTCAGTTTCTGTCATGTGGCCAATTTCATATTTTCTCATGCTACCAGCAACTGGACTGACTATGGAAACAATCTTACCATTCATTTTTATTGATATTTTGGTAGATTGAGTAATTGTCAGGAAATGGAAGACTTGGTAGAATAGAATATTGTGTTGGCAAATGTACATATCAATGCCATTCTCACCCTTGAACAAGATCAAATGTTTCGTAATGATTGTGTTTACTTTACTCAGCAACTTTGTCTCATTATGCTTCACTTATTTATTGAAAACTTTCACTTTACTATACCTCTTTTTTAAACATCCAGTCAATCATTTTCATTTAGTTTACATTGTTTAATGTCGTTCATACGATATTAAAAAAATTAATCTTTTGGTTTTGGCATGTGCTATTCAAATCCTTACTTATCTGTATTGTTGCTGAAATATCCTTAATTTGTCCTGTTCTGTAGTCTGTTCATTTTTATCTTGAAATTTCACGTTTTAAACTGTGACCACTTTTGTTTTTATGTAAGGAAGTTTGGGCTTTGTTTATTCCAGATGAAGATGAGTTGTATGTTAACCCTGTTAGATTTTACAGTTAAAAAAAACTCCCATTTTACTTACTGTAATATGCATTAGTTTTGTAAAGCCAGGGACAGATTTTTTTTTACAAGTGGAGGAGTGCTTTCACTAACAACTCCTGCTTCTCTGGGAAATCTTTGCCTTACTTACTGCACTGACTTCACTTTGCGTTTGGTTTGCATTGCTCTTCAGTCTTTTCCACATTATTTTGATGTCATGAATAAAAGTTAGCCAAGTACTTTCCGGTTACAATTATCTTCACGTAGTGATTAACATTTGAGTGTTTAGATACTTTGTGCTTTTGTGAGTTTAGTGCAACACTGTATTTAAATTTTGTTGAACGCTTTACTTCTTATGTATGAGTATCCATCTTTTTCTGTAAATTTTGGAAGTATAAGAACAAAGCATTTGTATGACCCTTTTGAGAGTAAAGATATTTTGGCTTAGTGATCTGGTTAAATTGTTGAACTAACTTTTGTTTTTATAGTTTTAGTTCTTATTTTGTTAACTAGTTTATTGTAATTTAATATTATATCTGATTTTATGGACTTGTAGTAATTATAAATGTTCTGATGTATTTTTTGATAGCAAACCCTTCATGTCAGCCCTATGAGAGTTTCTAATTACATTATTTCTAATGTTTTTGATTTCAAGGAAGCAACTGCTTTGCATATATGTAGCTCATGGCCGGAGTATTCTGTCTGACTTCCTTGTTAACTGTGAGAGTAGGAGCTAGAGGCAAATTTTTGAGGGGACTAGTATTTGCATTCCAGTTTGTTGAAGAACACCTTCCAAGTTGGCCTATCCATGGAGAATCCTTTTCAGGTTTCCTTGCCCAGTTAGAAAAACTGGTCAGCTTGTAGTCTCTGGTTGCTCTAATCCAGATTCCATCAAATTAGAGATGCTATAAAATTTTAGGGCTGTGATATTAAAAACAATGGATTTATATACTATATGAAAAGCAAGGACAGCATCAGAGGCCCAAGAGATGATAATGAGAACACTTGAAGTTGCTTGCCAAAGAATTCCCTTCAGAAACATTCTGAAGTGAGAATTTGTCGTCATCTATTAAGGAGCATTCAGATGGACATTAATCACATATGGAGCTATGTAATGTGACTGATACATGACCATAATGAGACAAGAACCACAGTCAGAACCATCATAATCAAATCCACCTTAACCAAAGTGAAAAAGGCAGAATTTGTGTTCAAGAGCAATAGAGACAAAAGAGAGAGGACTGGATTCGCAGGCACAGTGTATACAGCTGAGATCAACTTGTCCAAGTGGGAGACTTCATGGATTATGTTCAAATGTTCAAAAACAATATAACTAAAAGAGAGGAGACCAGATTTACAGTCAAGCTGTTAAGATTGAAATACACAAAACTGATGCAGAAAAATGTCAGTTTTGATCAACTTGACTGGGAAGGAAACTAAGGCCAAAGATAGGCTAACAGGGTCTGGATTTGCATAGTTAGAAGTGTGAGACAGGGTTGAGATCAGGACTGATATGATTGAGAATGATAAGTACTATACAGAGACTGTGATTATTAACTGTACACAGATGCAACCAAGAGATTATCTGTGAGCTTTGAAAGGGGTGCCACAACTATTGGAACATGCAACTTAGTTGTAGATCAAGTAAATATTTTTGTATAGGTTACTTTGCACTAAGTCAGGATTATCTTTATAGGTCTTATTGAAGAGCAATGTTTTTTGTTACTCAAGGTATTGTAATAAATAATTGTGGTTGCAATCTATTACAAAAGATGTCATACCTCACAAAATGGACACAGTGAGGAAAGCTGTTGAAGGTAGGTGGAAGAATAGTTATCTTTATAATCATACTAGTATATGTCTTTCTTGAACATAGTGATGCAAACATAAATCGGTCTTTGGTGGTTTCTTCTTAATTTTATGATGAGTAAGTCTGAGTCATCTTTTCAATATACATGAGCAGTTCTGGAGGTACCATGGATATAATTAAGCTTCAAGTACTTAATCCCAACTTTACAACATTGCCAATCGTTGAAATGAGACGTGGAACTTTTAACAAATACTGAGTTGGCATACATGAGGTAAGAAATTTGCGGGCATAAAAATGTGTAAATAAATTTTGTTAAGTGCTGAACAAATCATATCTATTTGTAGTATGTACCATCTTTCCACCCCTTCTAATTGATGTTCACTTATACACATATGCTGCTGTCAGCTTTCCAGAGTGATAAGTTAAAACAGCATGCCAAGTGAGGCAGGTCATCTCACTTAGCATGATTACTACTTTGCTTGCCTGTTCTTTAGCACTCCAAATGTTATAGTTGAAGTAAAATGAGACATGAAAATTACTCTTTAATTTTGTTTTTATTAGGAACTTATTCTCTTTTGGTTTTAGTATGATGGTACAGTGATATGGCTGTTAATATGTAAAGTCAGATGTTATGATGAGTTCTAATTGTTAGTGCTATTGTTTGCAAGTGCATCTAGTAGAAAGACTAGCCTGTATTCTGTAATCAGTATTAAACATTCTTATTAATTTGATATTAGAGTTTGTATTATGAATTAAACTGACTTATAATAAGAATCATGATTTTCTAATTAAATTCACATATGAGGTTCATATATCCATATTTTTCAAGTACCTGGTATATAACTCTGGTATATGCTGGTTAACAGGCTATGACCATAGCCAGCATAGTTGAAATAATTTGGATACAAGATGAAAGAAATTTCATTAGCATTTCTTGACTATTACTTTGTTTCATGAGACTTATGACAAGAGTTAGGGCCTTAACTTATCTGGTTAAACTATTTAAAATTGGTCATTAGGTTTAAATCAGCCATTGTCAAGTACTCTACATGTTTACTTGATGAATGTTTATTTGAAAAGTGTGTCTTGTGTTTTATATATTTTGTCCAGTTTATGGACAAATAATTATGGCTGGGCTCTACATTCAGTAATTTTCTGTTTAGACTTTCAGTGGAATTGTGAATTATCCGATTCATAATCCTATTGGTTAATATACTTATATAATTACAGCAGCAGAACATTGGTTATTGTTTGCACTACAACCACACATCATAAGTGCATGCCCAAATCAAGCAGCTGCAGCTGTAGTCTCGCAGATTGAAGGCCTTGAATAAATCATTAGTACTTTATTGTACTTAATCCTAGTATACTATATATGCACACAGCAAGTATGATTGCTATAAACGTGTTCAAAAACTTTATTTATTTATTGGATATTTTGAGCTAAAATACTTTTGAGTAAATTTTTTTTATTTTTAATAGCAATGATTGTATATTTTGTATCGTGTAATAGATAAAGTAAGTTATATTTTATGAATACAGTTTGTTTCACTCGATGCTCTGTATACATGCTAACCTTCTTTTTGGGGTGGGGTGAATATATGGTCCACTTTTTGTATTTGTCAATATCAGTCCCTTGTTTATTTGTTAAGGTTCCTCTAAGAGTTGAATTTCTTGGAACAGTGTTTTGAAAAGATCCAATTCTGTTTGTTGTGTTATCATCTTCATTACAAAAATATGGCGACCCCATACAGTTTTTTGGATGTAGGCTTGGAATGTGTGACCACAAGTGTATCACAGTATATTGCATTTGGCTGTCATAGTGTGTTTAAGGGGACTAGAAGGATTCTGTGCTTTGATGGCAATTTCATTAAGTTTTTTTTTTTTCCCTTTATGTCACTGGAAAGTGAAAGAAAGGGCTTTGAGGAAGGCAGCCATTGAGGTGACCAAGGAGGTTGAGCATTTTCTTGAATAGGATGATTTTAGTGTCTTGAAGGTATCTTAAGTGATTGCTTCATTAATTGACTTTAGTTTTATATCGTTAAGATTGTTGCAAATGACCACATGATAGCTTCCTAAGTTTACATCAATATTTATAGCACTCAGGCATATTTTCTGTTAACATATTTTTAATTAAGGTATTTTGGACATGGGTAAGTCTTTAGAGTATGTACATTTAAAAAAGTATTTTGATGTTGATGAAAGAATAATAAACATCATTAACAGATGTATGATGATAGAAATATATATTAAAAACTTATCAGGATCAGTCATGTGATGCTAAAGAGCTGGAGATAATTGAATTTTATTGCTATTAGTACTTTTAAACAGCTTGACAGCATTATGATTTGCAAATACTATTGTTCAGAAAATTTCATAAAGTTCCCCTATCAGTATATTGCTGAATTTATTATTTCTTTAAAAGCATTTGGCAGTAATATCTGTTTTTTATTTGCTTGTGTTTATACTACTTTTAGCTAGGAAAGAAGTGGTAGCCTAGTTATTTGCTTACTTTAGGTAGCATGGTTAAACTTCGCTGTATTAGGCCCAAAGTTTTTGAGAATCTGCAAAGGCATTTTGTCCAATCCTGTGTTACTGTTTCTTAATTATTTTTCAACCAAAAGAACACTTTGGTACTTTTGATGGGAGAATGTAGCATTATAAGTTGGAGGTTTTCACCCTCTATGGGAAATGAACTGTTTATACTCCAAAAACAAAATCAGTTGTCACAAACTGTATGTGTACCATTTTCATTCTGAATCTCATAGAATATTCAGTATCTATAATGGCAAATATACTGTATCTGTGTCATGATTACAAGTACTTTTTGTTAAACTGAAAGTACAGTAGAAATTCCTTTTATTTGTGTGATAATTCTTGGAAATAAATGGTGAGGTAATAGTATCGTAAAACTGATTTGTTTTTCCAACTGCGGGGAAATGTGATTCATGTTTATCCCCATGATAAAATTACGTAAATTGCGAGTTAAGCATTTTTAAGTTTAATTTTGTTTACACTTCATGCTAGTCATGATATAGGTTAATGAATACCCCTTTTGTTTGCATGAGACCAAGTTATTGAAATTTATTGGTTTTTGAATGTTTGTTGAATAGCATTTGATTAATACAGTATGCACAGTTAATTTATTTGTATAGCCATCCATTCTAAGCATATGAAATATATCTTGAAAATATATTATTTATTTATAAAACATGAAACAATAAAAACAATGAAGACGAAGTGTTTGTTCTTTAATCTTCCTGTCTTTGTATTTCTGTACTCAGTGGATATATGTACACTTGCAACAAGAATGAAAGATTGTTGGAAGATACTGACCAAAAAATGCAAGACTTCATGGTTGGAGTGCATTGTGAAGATATTACAAGGGAGGAAGTTGCCTAGGGATCTGATGTCAAGATGCTGGGAATAGATTTAAACCTCAGAGATTAAGATGGTTTTAACATTATGAAAAGGGCAGTGCAGCAATTACAATAACTAGGAAAGTTGTGATTGTGAGTGACAAGACTGACCAAGGGAATTCCTTGAAAATCGTGAAGAAAGGCCTTAGATGAAGACTCGGTCCCCCAAGGAATTCATGGAATATGTGCACCAGAGAGAACTTGTCTCATGAACCTGGAATAGTGGTAAGAGAAACTCAGTCATAATTATATTAACCTGGTTATCTTTACTAATCAGTTTGGCATTGTACAGGATGGTCATCAGTAACTTGCCATTGGTGGGACTTGACTTGTGCTCCAATTTTTCCATCATCACTGGTACTCAAGTTTTGTTGAAGAACCAGTTTTACCAGATAAAACTGTAGAATATATTTTTACCTTTGTCTAATATATATATATAAACTTAACTTGTTAAAGTACTCCAAGCATATAATAGAAAAAGCCATACATGAAGCAAAGAGCATTGTTTACAAACCCACAGAAAAAAAAATACACAAAAAAAGTAATAATCACTCACGTGGATAATTTACGAGAGATCACACAAACCTAAGGACCTTCCAACCCATTCATCTTCACTGGGGAAATCATTAATCAAACTTCAGCAGAAACCAGTTTCCACAGACATAGGTGCTTATGAAATCCCCTATAGTGATCGCGGCAATTTTCCATCATATAAATAACACAAACCATACCGTGTACTAGAACTTGTCCCGAATTTTATACAAGAGCAGCTGTTGATACAAATGTCAGATGGTAGAATCTTCACTGATAAAACAGCAAGATAGTAATAGGATCAACCTTTCCAATGGAGCCTACGACTGTGACCATATAGACAAGATCTTCCTTAAGGCAACGATGAAGCCGATTAAGACAATTAACAGAACCAATGTCGGCTTAGCAGTGACCCCAGGCATCATCTAAGGGCATATCACCCACCCACTCCTGTCATTTACTGCTTGATAAGGGTGGAAGCTAGTCCACCGAAATATAGTCCTTATCTTTAAACCCGAGTGTTTTAATGGGCCTTTTTTACTCGAGACATATCCTGTTTTAATGGAAGAATTTATCTACATGTGTGTGTATATATATATACACACACACACATTAAAGTGGCTTGAAATGCTGATAAAGCAAGCCT